>NC_049991.1:7542951-7818355 GCF_000003815.2 Branchiostoma floridae | reverse complement strand
AAGCTAACAAGGCTGGACTCCCAGCTAGGTCAGGGGTGGCCCCTGACCAGCGCAAGATAGATCAGCTCAATTCAAGCCGGTTACTGTTAAAACCTAGAAGCTCACTTGAGGCCCAGTTTGGCGGCATGTGTACTTTCAGCAGCACGACTTTCTGCGGGATGTCCACCCCTGCCAGCTGCCCCTCACACACGTACAGACCGCTGTCCCTCCGCGAGAAGTTGGTGAAGTGGAGGTGCGAATAGATCGTTTCCTATGAGGGGGTTCATAGTTGTAGGTACGCATGCGCAGCAAGATGCATTGTGATTGATATGTCAAAGGTAAAGGCCCCTAACTTGTAAACAGTTCTCGTCTGAACCATACTTTGTACATGTCCAGGTGCGATTTGATTACGTCTTAGGGACCTTAACCTTTGACATATAGATAGGACCACGAACCACCTTATTACAAAGATACAAAATTCAGGAAGAAAACACATTCAAGACAGCGTTATCATTTTGAATACCACGGTTGAAGTAATGAATCAATTAAACGATATGCCACTGCAAGTCTTGACATTGGTATCAAACGTCATTAGGAGTACAAAAAAACAACGTGTAAATTGCAAACTTGCAAGTCGATACAGAAAACCTCAATGTCAGTTAACAGTGATACATGTAAAGGTTACATGTATGTTTTTAGTCACTATTTGCACTATTTTCTTAAAACGCTTCGTTTCTATGTTCGATCGAAAAGGTTACAGATTTATTTTATCCTTATAGTGTAATTTCATGGGCGAGCGCTAGAATAGATCCATTCCATTAGGTGCCTGGTGCCTCCTTATCAAAAATAGAACAAATACAAAGATAGAGAAATTGCTATCGGTTAATGGTCAATGGCTTGGCGTCTTCTTACCGATTCCAAACCTCTTGTATTCTTCACGAACACGTGTTTTGTGTTTGTTATTTCCTGTCCATTGTGTTTCCACGTGCGGGCATTCATTAAGATGTCCATTGTTGATGTGTCGTCATGGCAACTCAGAACAAACTGATCCTCCAGAGGTTTCTCCAACACTTTAACCGCCACTGAAATGTTGTATCACAGATGACGTGAAGAAAACGAGAAATTTAAGTAATTTGCAATATGCAAATTACGGGATCACATTATTAGAATGCAATGACAAAAGTGGAACTGGCATTCATACCGATTAATATGGCTTGAAGATCATAACTGTACAACATAACGTCGCAGTCCCGTGCTGCTTGGTCAAACGTGGTAGTTACATAATTACACGTGCATTATATGATTGTTGGCGTACAGTGATACGTTCAAATTTACCTCCAGGTTTAACCATCCAAGATGTCGGACAATGCCTACGTCATGGTCTCGTGAGTGCGAGCAGACATAGTCAGCACGACTACTCAAGTTGACCAATAAAAATAAATGCTTATTTTAACTTTAATTAAGATCACTCGATTTTTCTCTCTGCACTACCTTTGGTGCTTTGTCCAAATTTCTTTTAAAGAAATGCAAACTATACTTTTTTCACATATTTCTTCATCCTCCCAAGACCCAATTAGTATAAACTTGGATAAGTATTTACCAGGATACGTCAATGCTTTTACGTCAGCAAAGTCCATGGTGGTTAGAGTGTAGTGCTTGTCGTTGACCCAGACCTCGTAGACTACACCGACGAACTTTCCTCTGTTTGCGATGTCATCGGGAAGGCCGGACTCGACCAGGGTGCCGCCGACATGCACTTCGGTCAAGGACGAGAGGTCGGACGAAGATAGGTGCAAGTTGTGCTTGGTATGAAACATCGCTTCTGGTGTCCGGATGACCAGGTACTGTTTTGTGACCAGCAGCTCAATAGCGATCACCGAATTTTCCTGAAAAATGTGTGTAATTGTGACTTTTCAGCACCTTATTTTAGCTCCTATGTAAGTGAAAGTTTACAACTGACTTAACAGCATTTCGCAATGCATTGATAGTATGCGTCTCCAAAACATTTTACGTCATTTGCGCCAAGTTGGATTACAGTGTACGTCTCGTGAATATGATGATAAGCTACTTTTTATTCAGGTTACCCACCAACATGGTTGCTGAGAAATTCAAACTATAATCACTATGAAGTCAATGTAACATCTATTATCATAATACCGGTACGTTTACGACGATTTCTCTAGCCATACTGATTTGACAAATTGTCAACGCATCATTTTCTCCAGTTACATGTTGCTGTTATAGGTTACCCTTGCCACTTCTTCTGTGTAACTTTTCTGCCACTCTTGTCCTGCTAAAAGCGTAATATTGTAATTGTAACACGCCGCGGAATTACACGGCGAACGGGCGCGTGGTTGGGAGGGGGTAAAAAATACCGGTAGGAAGAAACACGGCACAATTAACTGCCGCTATGTACATTTATACATCCTCTGATGTTCCTTCCTTTTCTGTCAGTAAATGCATAAAACATAAACCTGCATGAGCATGCAAAATGTCATGAGAAAACGGACGTATACTGTCAAGAATTTCCATTTAACTTCTGTCCGTCACAACCGCTATGACGTAACACTTCACTGCTAGCGTAGATATAAAAATGGCGGGAAAATGGCTGCGTACGTTCAATTTTGCCCATTCAGTCGTAGATCCGGGCTATTATGCAACGGTTCTTCACACTTTTACATGAGTTGTAGGTCACCAACAGAAATTCAAGATTGTTGTTGAATCATGTTCGTCTTGTGCCGTGAGCATGTGTAATTATGATCTATATAAATTTGGCAATGAATGTGACAGTGTGGTCGTCCCACGACGAGCTGCCTACCCCGAAATTTTAAAAAAATTATACTTAAAACTTTTGGCCTTGTTGTCTTCGAATGCATTGTTATCGATGCTTTGTAAATGGTGTATTGGACACCTAGATGTCTGAAGTGTGCACAGCTCAGAAATAACTATTGTTGCATGTGTAGATCTCTTTAAGTTCCAGTATTTTTAATCTACCGGTATAAGTCTTACTACCGGTATTATGCCAATGCATGTTAAAGGCACTATGATAAGGAGATTCGTAGGTCTAGTTGCACTAGTGCACAATGAAATGCGTTGTTAGTGATTCGTCAAAGACAAAGGCCACGGTATCAACAAAATATTGCATATTTATGCGAGCATGGCCATGTATGAAGCATGCATGGTCGACACAATATTCAATAAGTTTATGTTTATCCGGATATCCTATGACACATGACCCACAGTGCATATCGCTGTGTATGCGCGATTGGGGCCATGTGCTTCCTTATAGATTAACAAAACGAATAATGGAGTTCACATTATCATATTTTCTTACATGAATGAGTTGGCTCTGTGCATCCATCCTGGCCTGCCTTCCTCGGAATTGTACGTTTCCTTCCACTGTGTTATCATGATAAGACAACAACACAGCGGACGCGAGATTCGAATCGGTGGCTGCGAACAACAAGCCATGTGTCCCAACCAGTTTGACGCACAAGATGACTTTCAAAAGGATGTCGTTATCCTGGGAACGAGGTTTGATCGCTCCGAGAGGGAGAATCTGGTCCCCGCGAAAGACAGCCAGATCGGCGCCATCTTCGTCTGTAGTGAAGGGTGGAAACACCAAAGTCACGAATACTGAAGACAGCAACTTACTATAGGAAACGTTGACACAAACCGTTTTACAATTTACTGTATATCAATACATTTCTACACCTGCTAAGCCGTAAACAAAGGCGGACAAGGAAAAATCAAAGCTAAGAAACATCAACTACACAACTACTTCAACATATAAAGTATGCTAATGCAAAAAGTACTGCAGTAGTAAATTCGATGTAATCATACATCAGAATTATGTTGACAAAGTTCATACAACTATACCGTCTACAATCTGGACTCCTCTCGTCACTTCGGGGGACGTTTTAGTTCTACCCGATCCGGCCTCTATGTCGTACAGCTCTCCGTTCACCATCACCATGGCTACGTCACATTCTGGACCTGATTCTTCATGAAAAAATTTAAGAATCAAGATTTTCCACTTAGAGTCTTAATATCAAAATTGAAAGATCTTTATCACAAAGGTCGAGAAGATGAATTAAAATGCACGTACAGATTAAAGAACGGTGACTTTCGTATCTTTGTTATACATATGATGGCAGTCATCACACATTCAGCACCAAGGAGAGCATCTAGGGCTGGGTATCGGTACAGCGTACCGGTACAAAACCGTTTTTTCTTATTGGACCGGTCCAGAAAAACCGGACCTGACAAAATTAGGTGAACCGGATGTTGGACCGATTAGAAAATTAACAGATTATTATATCAGGCATTCACACGTTTTGGCGCTTGCAGGTGGAAGAAAATAACAAGAGTGAAGTAGAGTAGAGTTTGTAGTAATTTCTACCAAGTTTTACAGCCAACCGTACAGGTGCAGTTAGCGTTGTAGGATTTTAAGACGCCAGTGTAAGTCTAATACTCCACCAAACAGATTTTTTTGTAGTGAAATGGACCATTGGTATGAGTCATACTGAATCAGGTCCAGGTTCAGGTCTGGACCTGATCCTTTGGACCTGAACCGGACCTGGACCTGAATGTTCTGTACCGGTACCCACCCCTAAGAGCATCTCATAACTTAATGAAAGCAAATGTTGAAACATAGATAGAGCACTTCAGTCATATGGTTATGGCGTAAAATTTTTTGCCATGTTGGATGGTTAAACCTGGAAATTTGCGGTTAAATTATTCGAATTTGAAAATCACACTGCGATTAAAGATTTTGTGCGTGGGATGTCTCTTCCAGGTTTAACAAACCAACATGGCGGCTGTGGCGTCACAAATAACTTACAGGAATTTGCTATTCAAGTATTGCCACCTAATCATGGCATTAATGTTATATCTCTATAGCACTGTGACTGTCTCCCATAACTGTTGGACTCGTCTCATTCTTACCATATCTGCTCCCCAGCCAGAAATACCCATCATGCCTCAGTCGGATATCGTCACGTGTGTGTCGCACTTCCTCTTTCAGCGTTGTTAGGGAGTGGTCTACCTTCATGGTGACCTGGGTTGGCTCTATTGTAAATGAAACGCTGTGCCATTCACCTTTCTGTGCAAAATAGAATGTTTTGATTTTAGAATACATATATTTGGGTGTTTGAACGTAACGCCACAGCCGCCATGTTGGTTGGTCAATTCTGGAATCAGACCTTTGACCGATGTGTTATTTACATTACTAAGTTTGACCATTCAATATGGTGGATAAATCATACGTCATTAAGTCACGTGACCACATTCTACTGAGTATCTAGTATTATAAAATCCGATAAGTGCCGAGTCTCCGTTTTTATGTGCTAAATGGATGAACATATTAGAAGTAAACATTTCAAATCTATTGCTATAAAAAGAGAGCACCATCACATTTTATGACGAAATGCGACGTAATTTGCGTGTGTGTGTGACTCTTTTGACAGTGTTGTAATAAATATCTTAACAATCTACATAGAAAATCGTTTAATCATACCTGTAGCATGGAGCTTTCAATTTTAAGTGGTCCCGTCCCTATGTCCAATTCCAATTCTAAAATTCCGGAGAGCCAGTTCAAAGACACATATCTCCCATGATTCTTTTCTGCTGTATCGAATAGGTGAAAGGGGTGTCGGGAGATATGAAAGCACTTGAATCTGAGGTAAACTCTAAGGATGATGGGAGCGTTGGTAGGCATGTGGTAGGCCACGAAAGAGCCCACAGGAATGAATAGCACTTCTTGTAGCACTGTCGATAAATAGATATATTATATAAGTTAGCCATTCATATCTACATAGACACACAAAAATGCTACGTTTGGGCTCATTTATTAGTAGAATACACAATTTTCAACTTGTCATGAGTAGAGTGTACGGGAGTGGAGTTAAGTGGACTTGTCTGCTCATGAATATGTGTTTGGGTTTCCAGTGCAATGATGATATTTTCTTATATACTGATATATGTAGTGCTATCATGTATATCACAAACAGTGGATTGATATACTGTTATAATACTGTTACAATAGTTACTGTGATTTGGAAGAAATAGTCTTGATCTTATCGTATTTCTTTCATGCACAGCATTTGTAACAGGGCTCGAAATACTGCGTGTTTGTGCACCCAGGTGCACCCAAATTTGAGCTGTGCACCCATTTTTTTCTATGGGTGCACAGGTGCACCCAAATATTTTCATAGGCTTGTGTATGTAAACATGTCAGTATACTAGTAAACACCATATTCTTTAGTCTCAAAGCAGACCCTACGGTGCCTAAAGATAGTATCAAAGCTGGCAAAGGAGTATATCCGGCACCAGGTGCCCGTTTGACTCCCTTTGGCCGGTTATCTCCCTTTGGTCGGCTATACTCCTTTGCCAGCTTTGATGCTATCTTTAGGCACCGTAGGGTCTGCTTGACATCTTTGCTCTGCATCAGGTACCCAGGCATATACTTTGTCTCTTCCTGATTTACATGCAAATTATTACCGGTTGAGTGCCAAACGTACGTACTTGTGCAGGGTGACCAGAAGCACAATTTGCTGGCTGGAATGACGTCACACAGCTGTGGCGGGCTGTAAGCACACGGTGCCATCCTGGCACTGAAACCCACACCACATGGCTGGCTACAGTCCGACCAACCTCGGTCCTCTTTGTGAGAAATTATAAATTAAAAAACAACAATATTTGTCAACAGATTTCTTCAGATAGTGTTGGTAGTAACGGATCATTTATTGTGCGAATTGTTAGAATAGACACACACACATACATACAAACGAACATGAAGTTACATACCACTGACACACACATATGCAAACGTGCACACATGCGTACCACCACAGACACACGGAAACAAACATCGCATACATACAAAAAGTAATTTCGACAAATTGCGATGATCGTTGTGTATCCTTCAAACACAGAAGCAAGCCAAAACTAAAGGAGACTTCACATTGAAAGTAAATTGAAAATGAAATGTGAAAACGATGCCATACCTTCGACTCTGACGACGGCACTGTTGTGGGTAGACGTTACCAGGGTCAATACCGTTCCTAACATGACGATGAAAGTCACCTTTGGACCACTCATACCACTTCAACAGACAGATGTGGTAGTTACACACTGCAAGAAGGCAAGTCGGACAAAATGATAACATCACGGATGATCAGGTTAGTTTATATGTAACTAACCGTGCTTGACTACAATACAGAAGCTTTATCTACGGGCATTGTTGTTGTGAAAACACAACACAAACAGGTTGAGTTGACAAGGCTACCGAGTTCCGTTTTCTGGAACGGCGGTTTGTTCGAATATTCCAAAAAAACTTTCGAATGACCTCATGTGACACAGAAGTTTGGAACATTCGAACGCGTTTCGAAAGCGAGTGACCCAAATTTTCCGGAACACCGATTCGAAACAGAAGACGCCGTTACTCGGTAATGGTGGAAGGTTATGTTTATCAAAAACTGTGGTGTGACCAACAATTTGTCACGCCAAGCCGGCAGCGTACCCTGAGATTTGAAATGTAGAGAAGCGGGTGACTTCGTGAAGTGCTGCACTGTCTATTTACAATACCAGACTGAGCGCAATGGTAAGTGTTCTTTACGTACTATAAGTCTGCTGTTCCTTATTTTGAAAGTCAGTAACGTTACATATAGTGTGTACGTACAAACGCTACGAAGACCGACAGACAGTGTGAAATACGTTGCTTATAAAGTTGTTATAGATTCTCTCCGCTTCTTTTCAACTTGTTAAACTGACATATCCCCACATTAGTTTGCTTTTATATTTAGGTGTTAGAATTGTGTTCAAATTTGCAACATTTATGTCTATCATCATAGTTTAGGCTACAAAGACACTGGAAGAATCGCAAGTGGGAGCAGAGTTAGGATTTAACGTAATCGTAGCCTGTCTTTGTAGTTTATGGATCTTCTGTGACGGAAAAATACGATGTGACGGGCCGAAATGAAGCAAGAGTACTGTAATGCTTAGTTGCATTTTTTTGCCAAGTGATTCATGCGGTCAGTTTTCATAACATTCATACAAAGCTTATCAAATTCGTGCAAATGCTTACGAGCGTAGGCACTCCCGGTAATACAAAGGTGCAACGAAATATTGAACACAGATAATTACGCCAGCAAGTCGCATATAACGTCAGAAATTGCACGTGACGTTTTCGTAAAGAACAGAAACAATATGTTAGTTGTTACCCCTTCTCATGGATTCTTATAAAAAGTCTTCTTGTTATCATTCATATAACATAGATGTTTTAATGTTACAGGTCACGTGGGCGCAACACGTTTTGTTTATTTTCATTTGTGTGATTCTGGTTACCTTCCTGTCAACATGCTCGGCGGATGAGGAAAAGGGTAAGTAAATCCTGGTATAATGTCGGTGGAACGATTTAGTTCTAATAGTGTCAAGTATGCCGAAAGCTAGTAGTCTGTGTGTGTGTGTGTGTGTGTGTGTGTGTGTGTGTGTGTGTGTGTGTGTGTGTGTGTGTGTGTGTGTGTGCGTTCGCGCGCGCGTGTGTGTGTATTCTCACTTGTGCTAGAAGGGTCGCAAAGCGGTATGGGATAAGGGTTGAAGTATGCCATTCTGATTGTCTTGTTTTTTTATCGATTTCCTTTCACCGGCTTTGATTTGTAGTTAATGTGGTATTTTTGCGTCTGTTTTATGGGGCATGACATGGAGCCTATTTTTTTCTTTTTTTTCATTTCGCCAATATTTTCATTTCGCCATCGATAATTATCTGCAATAACACATCAACCAAGAAATCACATTGATGTCTCCTTAGTTTATGATCGCTCAGAGAAACAAATGAACCAGATTTCTTCCCTCAGTTAGCGTCATTGACGTCACGTCCAACACAGAAATGGCAGGGATGCTTCTCTACCTCAAGGACGAAGCTAGGCAGAAATTTTTCTCAGATTGCATCCAACATTTTTGTGAGAATCACGAGCTTGCAGAATATAACAGTGACATGTGGACATCAAAGGAAGTCAAGGCTGCAAATCATGTAAGTCCGTTAGATGAATATGTCCATCCAAATGTATTGGATGTTTACACTCACGTGACTATATGACGTAAATCGTATTGCCCGCCATGTTGGGTGGTTAAGCCTGGCGGTTGTAACGCAACTAATATATAATTGCACCCACGTGTTCAGTATGCAAATGATGAGGTCTAGCCCATGAGCATGGCCCTACTTTGACGTCACACGCAAACACGACCCATGATTCGCTGTACTGCATACCTACTGTAACCAAAAGGCTTTTATACGATTTTCAATGTGGGCGACTGCGTGGTATCATATCATGTCAAATTTCATTTTCAGGATCGCTTCTGGGCACTGTATCGCTGTACGGTGAAGAAGGAACCTTCTCAGTGTCCAGGTAATACACCAGTATTAGTAAGACCTACGTCACATTACCAAACCGGGACCCGGCCGGGCAGCTCTCGGGAACGAAAAGTATGATATGGAATACACGTAAAGTCGTGAGCATTATATTTTTACGAATGCGTTTCTGTTCTTCGTTTCCACAAACCGGGCCCCGCTTTGGAAATGTGACGTTACCCTAAGGGAATACTGTAAATGCAGAAACTTTCGCGGTGGTTTAATGTTCACGGCTTTCGCGGTGGCTGCTTTCACTGCGAATTTAAAACCACCGCGAACATTTTTCCATGGCGTAAGAGACTACAGTGCATGGTGCTACCGCGAAATTAAAGCCCGAAAAGTCCTTTTTCCAGCTACCGCGAAATTAAATCCCCGCGAACTTAAATGCATTTACAGTACTTTTGAAAGAATATGTAGATTTTAAGAATCCATAATTGTACCACAGCGTCCTAGACGTCATGTCTTAATGATACAGGGCTCGAAATACCACCTGCATATGCAGGTTAGTGCAGGTGAAATTGGAGCTGTGCAGGTATTTCTTCTGTCTACCTGCACCTAACCTGCACTGGTCCATGTACTGGGTTTTATACATATATGTCCTATGATGTAGGCGTGTATGGATTGTTATTAGCTGCATTGATAATGTATGAAAGAAAAATTAGCAATGCATGGTTCCTGAACAGTTTTAGTATGATTCATAATTCTTAAGTTCAGAGTGGTGCAGGTAGAATTTGTCTGGTGTAGGCAATTTTCAATGTTACCTGCACCAGTGCAGGTATGCAGAAAAAACTATTTCAAGCCCTGCGATACGTATCATCTAAACACAGCAGGTATTTATGGTTGTCTATAATCTTGAATGTGTGTCCGCCTACAGTAGTTATGAGAGTGTGCAAGTGTATTGACTGTCTGTCCACGGTGCTGATTATTTGTCTTTTGTCTGTTATTCTCAGTTCACGTCATACGGACGTGCGCGCAAACGGAGAAAGAGGGGGGGGGGGCTCTCAGACACATACACAGACACACGCAAACACACTCTCTTATCCAATACAAAGCGTTTATATGTAAATCTACAACATCGTGCCTCACAACATGTATCACCGAGGTAACGCCATGTTCTTACAGTTGACGGCGGTTGGACCCAGTGGAGTGAGTTCGACCTCTGTAGTCTCACCTGTGGGGAAGGTCTACGATACCGCAGGAGGACATGCTCCAACCCCCTCCCACAGAACGGTGGTTATCCGTGTGATGGCTTGGCCATCGACACAATGTCCTGCGAGGAAAGACCCTGCCCCCAAACGGGTAACGTATATGTGTATATCTCCTTAACGTTTCTAGGTCGTCGGAAAATGTGATTCTTTTAACACAGCCAATTGGACTACATGAAG
This sequence comes from Branchiostoma floridae, assembly GCF_000003815.2. Classification (NCBI taxonomy): domain Eukaryota; kingdom Metazoa; phylum Chordata; class Leptocardii; order Amphioxiformes; family Branchiostomatidae; genus Branchiostoma; species Branchiostoma floridae. The sequence goes on along the minus strand of NC_049991.1, from coordinate 7,807,582 downwards.
AAGGTAACAAGGGAGTTACCGAAACGTTGTTGAAGCAAGGGTAATTTATGGTGCGTTATGTGAATCTTTTTTTCCGAAGGTAAAGTTTGCTTTATACACTTTAATTGACCCCTTGAGGATCTCAACACTTCGTTGCTGCTTACTACTACTACTACAACACCTACTACTACTACTACTACTACTACTACTACCACTAATACTAATACTAATACTAATACTACTTTTACTACTTGCTACCTCTCTACTTTCATTACACCTACCACTTATACTGCTACTGCTGCTGCGATCACTGCCAATACTACTATCGCTACTTGTAAGGCTTAATGTAATGTAAGGTATATCTAGATATATTTTGCCTCGATGCTAGTGATAACAGCTTACGCTTCCCCCACTCTAAATTCCTACATATTGTTGAACTTTACATGTGTCAATCACCCACAGGCCACGCCCACCACCATGTCTCCTCATTACAAGGTGCGATAGATCGTCTGAATGAAGTCCATGCAGCTAATCCCCATCTTGAACAGTTGTGTGTCTTCGCTAAGTGCACTTACGAGCAAGTAACACACTTACTTCCAAACATGCACGAAGTCGTGAGTACCCATGTTATGATTCGTAGTATATTGAACTAGTTACAATTACGTCCATGAAAAGGTAGATATTGTTTTCGGGCTGTGTGTTTGTAATAGCCTGGAATCCAGCCGTATTGTGCTTTGATCGCTCCCCTGAGGTACGCTTCCTGCCAATTCCTGTTGGTAGGAAGCAGAGCGACCAAAGAACAACACGGCTGTTTTCCAGGCTATGTTTGTGAGTGGGAAGATGGGTCATTCAAAAGCCCAGACTTGCGATAATGACAGGATGTAGAATTCAGAGGTGACAAAACTAGTCATGAGTCAGGCAAATGCCTACTTAGTAGTACGTGTCTTTTTTTAATTCGTCAACAATGCTTTAAATCTAATGGTAATTGTCATTCCTTACATCGAGTTTAAATTGTGTTGAACGGTGTTTTACTGTATTCTTTTTCTTGAATATTACTATCTCTACCCCTTCTTGACAATAGTTCTCCGTCATCAAACAGACATGTCTTGTTTCAAGATGCTGTTGAGTCATAAAGTATGACATACTGAATTTTACTTATGATTTTCGGGTTGCACATTTCAGAATTCCTACTGGTCGGATCTGACCTGCTATAAGTATTCCAGGTCATGCAGAGGTAGGTTTGCCATTATGTAAATCACTGAGCTGAATTATGCAAATCACCACGCTAAATATGTCAATTGCCACATTATGTAAATGCGCTTTACTATGTTAATCACCACATTAATTAGATCAATCACCAAATCATGTACATCGTATAAATCGCCATATTATGTAAATATCTATATCCTCGCGTCACTTATGCCCACAGTTTACGTTAATGTCTAAATCTATGTACCTTTTTTTGTAAATTGCGTATCGCAATCTACCCGCAAGACACGTAATATTCTGATGCCCATGACATTATAATGGTGAAGTGTAATTGATACATTTTAATGTGTGCATGATTAAAAAACGTTATTTTACTTGTTTAGAAAATCATTGATGTATTTGGATTTGACCAGAAAATTCTGACTGTTCGCTTGAATACTACATGTATAATGAGCATCAATCTGTGTACCTGTACATGAATGTGTGACTCCTGTCATAAGTCGATGGACAGTGGTCGGAATGGGGTCCGTGGAGCGACTGTTCAGTAGGCTGCGGACAGGGCTCCAATGTCCGCCGACGGAACTGTAGCGACCCGGCACCGCAGAATGGCGGCTGGAGGTGTGCCGGCAAGTCTGTGGAGATCAAAGAGTGCATACAAAACAAGAAATGTTCCTCAGGAAGTATGTACGCTACTAGGATGTTATACATTTGTACTAATACAGTAGAAGCCGTTTAATGCACACCCCATTTGCCAGGGTATTCCGTTCAATTATCCGGATGGTGCAACGATGCGAAGTTATCCAGCTGGACCACACTGGTTTGGGATTAGGGGTTAATTTTTTTCCGTGCAATGAAGAAGCGTGCGGTAATCCGTTGTGCAATTAACTGGCTTCTACTGTATCTCTGTTCCTATCGCTGCTTGTTTGTTTTATTTGGATCTCCATTAGCGTTGTACTCTTTAGTTTTATACTATTCTGGTTGTAGTCCGTTGACAATGCAATTAGATAAAATGTTAAGAGCAAACAATTTTCGTAAAATCAAATGTGGTAACTTAGAAATAAGCGGGTGAGGTCAGAGGTGAACATAGAATAGTGGAATCATAATGTGGGGTTTGCATGCAAATGGATAATCATTGACAAACATATGAATAACTTAAATAGACAGATCATAATGTATACACAGATGGGGTACAGCCAAAATTAATCATAATACCAAAGCATAGCATTATAGCTTAACTAATCATTCATTCTCTATCTATCTATCTCTGTTTCTAGATCTCTATTTTATGTTCATTTCCTTATGTCCTTGACCCTTCCCCATCTCTAACCTTGTCTACACCCCACACCTCTCTCCCTACCTCTGTGGCCCTACCGGTTCTCTCTCTTCCTCTCTCTCTGTGTGTTTGACCTTGTATATTTCTCTCTCTGTCTCTCTCTCCCTCCCTCCCTCCCCTCCCCTCTCTCTTTCTCTCCCTCTCTGTGTCTGTCCCTCTGTCTCTCTCTCTTCTCTTTCTCTCCCCCCTCTCTCTGTCTCTCTCTGTCTCTTTCCTTCAGTGACACCAATGTATACGTTCTGTGATAAACAAAATTTGAACAAAATTTGACTACCAGATTAAGAATTTGATATTTGATTTCTGTTTCCAAGATTGTACCAATATACTTTTGGAGGGGACTCCAATAGCCGAGGATAACCTACCTGGCGTGACTGCCTACATTGCCGGAGACGAGACTTGGAAGGGTCATCCAGTTTTTAGGGCCAAAGGGAACGGCCCATGTAGGGGTAGATGTGTTGTCTACTATGCGGATGACCATGGCGGGATGTGGTGCTTCAGCACTCAGTCTGTTAGTGCCGACTTGAGGTGCTTCATCATGGCTTGGGGAGGACCGCAGCATCCAACGAAGACCAATGAAATCTATGAATTTTCGAGAAAACAGCTTGATGCGAGTGAACAGTTTAATCTTAACTCGGATCTTCATGTCGTCTGCAATGGTGAGTCTACCATTTTTTTTATTAGTTTTAGGATAGCAAAAGAAAATGAAGTATAAAGGTGTCAAACGCGTTTATGAAGGTAAGACATCCAGGTAAACAATGTTCGGATGACGGGATGTGGTGCTTCAGCAGTGGGCCTGTTTTTGACGATAAGTACTTCATCATTGCTACGGCACCGGTTGGTCAGCATCCAACGAAGGCCGATTGGATTATACCCCCCTCACATTAGCCGCGATTCGATCGGACGACGAGTCTGCGAGCTCTTAATTACGAGGAGGCATGACCCTGACGGGAAGGGGGAACTCTGCCATTTCTCCGTCGGCATCAGGGTCATGCCTCCTGGTTAATTAGAGCTCGCAGACTCGTCGTCCGATCGAATCGCGCCTAATGTGAGGGGGGTATAACGGAATGGGCGAATAAAACTTTTAATCACAACCCGGATCTTCGTGTCGTCTGCAATGGTGGGTGTGCCAATTTTTCTCTTCGCCAAGAAGAGTATGAGATTGCTGACTTGGGTCTGTATGTAGGTCAACAGCAAATAACTCCAGAAATTGTGGATGGAACTTTGTGATTTTTGGTAGGTGTGTAGCGGTTGTCAAAAGGAATCCCAAGTTAGAAAACGGTTTACCTGGCGTTTTCCTACGGTACTGCAGCAAGCTTGGTATGTTTTTGGGGTTTCTTTTGGGCAGCATAAGTCAAAATGCAGCTGGGCGATTTTCACGATACTTAGTAGGTGTGTAGCGGTTTTGGAGAGGAAGGTCAAGTGCGAAAATGGTTTACCTAGCTCTTACCTACGGTGCTGTAGCGGGATTTGTATGTAAGTGCGTTTGTCTGTATGCAAGATAACTCGAGAACCCTTGAATGGATCCTGATGATATTTGGTAGGTGGATGGGTGTCAGGAAAACAAAGGTCAAGTTCGATAATGGGCCCTCTAGTGGCTGCCTAAGGTACTGCAGCAAAACTTTTAAATCATACACTTCGTGTTCTGGACAGGCTGTGGTCATGATTTTTGAGTGGTAGATAGCCCTTGGGACAGAGAGTAAGTGCTGTGAGTTTGGACTCCCTAGCGGCTTTTTGGGAACTGCAGGCACCGATTTCCTTTCAAACTTTGGACGAGAATAACTCAAGAACGTGTTGACCGATCATCAGGATTTTTGGTATGTAGATAGAATGAGTGATGACTTACACAATGTAATACGTATTATGCAAATCAGCAGATAATTTGCATAATTAATGAGGAACGTTCATAAATCCATTCCAACAGCATATAACTCAATAATCTGTATGGATTTTCATGATATTTGGCATTTCAGTAGCGTTTGCAGAAAGGAAGGTTGTGTTGGAAAATAGTTGGCATATCATTTTCCGTTAGGACGGTAGCGGGCCGAATGTGTGCGTCCGTTTGTTTGTGTAATGCATAACTCGAGAAGCCTTGAAAGGATCCTGATAATATTTGGTAGGTGGGTAGGGGTCAGAACAACGAAGGTCGAGTATGATATAGTGGGCCCCCTAGCGGCTTCCTAATGTACTGCAGCAAAACTTCAATTTTTTACATCTTGTGTTCTGAACATGCTGTGGTCATGATTTTTGAGTGGTAGATAGCCTAAGTGACGACTTACATAATGTAATGCTAATTATTCAAATCAACAGCTAATTTGCATAATTAATGAGGAAAGTACAGAAATCCACTGAATTCCATGATAGGACTTTCAAACTTGTTTGCATTGTTTTTGGCTGAAAGGTACTTTAGATAATCTACATGGAAAGATGCATCTAGTTGTAGTTAGTGGCCAATTAACAGAAATAAACTGTTTTCTATATATATATATATATATATATATATATATATATATATATATATGTATCATTTTGACCTATATCTATAGACACAGCTGTTACACAGATGTTTTGCTTGTGAGCTGGACGCTGTTACTCTGGGGACAAAACCTCTGGAAGGCATGAAATTCTGATTGACCAGGCATGGTACCAGGTCATCTGTGATCACAGACTTGTACTATTTAATAATACACGAATAAGACCTTAAACTTAAAGTCTTCAATAAAGGCATGATTATTTGGCGAAGGGATGTGTTTGTCAAACTCTAGTTTGCATTAGTTTTAGGAAAGCAAAATGAAGTCTAAATTTGCCAAACGCGTTCATGAAGGTTATACATCGAGGTAAACAATGTTCGAATATTGTCACAAGAAATGATGCTGAAGAAGAGTGATTGATGTCATTCAAAGTGGTCGGATGTAAATCTCCGTTTTGAGACAGTTGTAGGGATTGCATGGTAAACTGAGTAAGGCCCATATTACGTGGCAATTTGCTCATAATAGTACATTCGGAAGAATATGAGAATTATTTCACACAGCTACGGACACGACTATACTTCTTATTCCTGATAGAAAATCTCTTATCAAAATGATACATTTCATGTATCATGGCGGTATATATCATTAGAACTTGACGCTGTAAAGGGCCAACGTTTGTAACATTATTAGGAGCTCGTTGTTATTGTTTCCAGCATATGGTATTTCAAAGCTAAAGGTATGCTTTCTCTGTTTTGTTCAGAGGATGCGAAGGAGTGGATGAACATATGGTCCCCCTGGGGTCAGTGCCAGGGAGACCCATACTGCAGCATCGGTACCAGACAACGTCAGATGACCTGTCCATCAGGCATCGAGGGTTGTCCTCGGCGTACTGAGGCCGGAAATGGCGTAGTGGCAACTTCCGAAGAGTTTTGTACTCTTCCACCATGTCCAGGTGGGTTGCCATATACATTAAAGAAAGTTTCTGTTTGTGACATACTATTTGCAGTCACGTGACTATGGCTTCGATTTGTCCGCCATGTTGAATAGTTTATATCTGCCATATTGGATCCCTGGAAGTTGCTAGACAAAATAAGTAACTTTAATCATAGTGCCATAATCTTGACACCTACAAAATCTGATTCTTATGGATTAATTTCTGGTTAAATCTACCACCATGACGACTGATTAATTCCTTGCAAGATAATATAAGACCAGCTTACATTCACTTAATTAGCATAACTATCTCACGGTGGAACATGTGTTATACATACCCTTTTCTCAATTCCTATTTTTCTTCCTGTCCGACTGTTTTCCTCACTCTTTTTCCCTTGATCTTTCACTGCAGCTGCTGCAGGTTTAACCAAGGAGGTTAACCTCCCTGGTTTAACCAATCAACATGGCGGCTGTTATACCTATATTGGGTAAACTATAGAGAAAGCTGACAACTGTCATGCAGGTTGACAAATACATGCGTGGGAGTCAGCTTTTACCCTTCATCAAGTTAGTAAACGGAAGTTGTACTTTGTGATTTAGGTGTTAATAGACGGTACAAAAGAGAGGACGAGCTATTCTACAAGGCGACAAGGATTAGTGGGAACGAGATTCATTGTACTGCTTCAAGACATTGCAGTATACATCTGTTTTGAGTCTAAACAGAAGGGGTGATGTGCCACAATCCATATTACATGAAAACCTGTTTCTCTATTATTAATAATCTTATATAGTTAATGGTGGCTGGAGTGGCTGGAGCGGGTGGTCAGTGTCCACTAGTGACTGTGGGGAAGGGAAGCGAGGACGGTTCCGGACATGCAACCGGCCAATCCCACAGGCCCATGGAAAGGATTGCCCAGGGCCGCGCCTCTTGGTGAAAGCTGTGAACGTATCCTGTCTTGAGGAAGGTGTGTTATTCTTTCAAAATTCTTTTTCGTTATAGTCAAAGACATGGTTGACATGACTATAGCTAACAAAAAGACAAAACGTCGATGGCATATGAGGTTTTCTACTATTGTATCTTAAGTTTCTGAAAGGACCATCTTTCTGTTTTTGTGCTGCAAAATCTAAGATTCTTCTTTAGACGGCTGCTTTTAGTCTGTTTGCCATCATGTGACTTTGTCTTAGTATCACATGCCACGCTGCCTGATTATATCTTGAAGATGCCAAGTCGATTTGCGTCTTGTAATCATGACATAATCAAGGACTGACCAATAAGGTGTCGTTGCAAACACACTACACATATTCACATCTATAACAATTCAGGCTTAACCAACCAAATTGGCTGCTGTGACGTCACGTGCATAGCTATTGATTAAACCATTGCCAAGACTGACAAGCATCTTGCAGGTTGACAAGAACATACGTATAACAGATTTTACCATTCATCAAGTTAGTAAACGGATGTTGCACTTTGTGTTTTAGATGTTCATAGACGGAAAAAAAGAGAGAGCGGAGGTCAGGGACAGCAAAGTCCAAATGGGAACTATGGTCAGGGACAGCAATCTCCAAATGGGAACTATGGTCAGGGACAGCAATCTCCAGGTGGGAACTATGGTCAGGGACAGCAATCTCCAGGTGGGAACTATGATCAGGGACAGCAATCTCCAAATGGGAACTATGATCAGGGACAGCAATCTCCAAATGGGAACTATGATCAGGGACAGCAATCTCCAAATGGGAACTATGATCAGGGACAGCAATCTCCAAATGGGAACTATGGTCAGGGACAGCAATCTCCAAATGATAACTTCGTTCAAGGACAGCAATCCCCCGATGAGAACTTCATTCAGGGACAGCAATATCCAGATGATAACTTCGTTCAGGGACAGCAATATCCAGATGAGAACTTTGTTCAGGGACAGCAATATCCAGATGAGAATTTTGTTCAGGAACAGCAATATCCAAATGAGAATTATGGTAAGGGACAGCAATCCCCAGGTGGGAACTATGGCCAGGGACAGCAATCTCCAAATGGGAACTATGATCAGGGACAGCAATCTCCAAATGGGAACTATGGTCAGGGACAGCAATCTCCAGATGGGAACTATGGTCAGGAACAGCAATCTCCTAATGAGAACTATGATCAGGGACAGCAATCTCCAGGTGGGAACTATGATCAGGGACAGCAATCTCCGAATGAGAACTTCGTTCAGGGACAGCAATCCCCCGATGAGAACTTCATTCAGGGACAGCAATATCCCGATGAGAACTTCGTTCAGGGACAGCAATATCCAGATGAGAATTTTGTTCAAGGACAGCAATATCCAGATGAGAATTTCGTTCAAGGACAGCAATATCCAGATGAGAACTTCGTTCAGCGACAGCAATATCCAGATGAGAGCTTTGTTCAGGGACAGCAATATCCAGATGAGAACTTTGTTCGGGGACAGCATTCTCCGGATGAGAACTTAAATCAGGGACAACATTCTATGGATGGCAGAATTGTCCAGGGACCGAGTTCTGTGGCTATGAATGAGAACTTCGTCCATCAAGAACATGATACGTATGATGAAAACAGAGACTATGAAGAAAACAGAGAATATGACTACCAGCAAGTGTCATACGACAACACTCCAGAGTCTTCAGATGAGGGAGAAGTGATCGCAGAAATGAGCGATGAACAATCCAGAACCACTTCAGAAGGGATGGTTGTTTTCCCAAGTTTTCTAGAGATAGCTGGAGAGCAAAGTCCAGACTTGGCCTATCTGTCTGACTGGGGACAATGGACATCTTGTACACAGACCTGTGGTGAGGGAATACGGAGAAGGATACGTCAATGTCTATGGACGGAGCGAAGATGCAGAGGAGATATACGCGACATTCAGCTCTGCAACATACAACCCTGTCCAGGTAAGCTGTCTTCACAAAGCAAATCTCGAAGATGCGTTTCTGTTGTTATATGGGATGCCACAATACAATACACGCGTGAAACATGGTTAAAATGCACAACATATGCACACAAACATGTAACATGGATAAGCTACTTATAGATACCATTATCATACGATAGGAATTATGCACAGTCATACATTAGAAATGCAGCACTAGGAGGTCAGAGGTAAACAGTTTTTTTATAGGAAAAATGTTTAATCCTAATCTTTTTTCTCCAGTTGATGGAGGTTATAGTGAATGGTCCCCATGGACGGCATGTTCCCTAACCTGTGGGGACGGTACACAGTCCCGTAACAGGGTGTGTACCAACCCTGCCCCCAGCCACGGTGGACAGGTGTGTACAGGACCGGCCAGGGAGGAGAAGGCGTGTGAGATGACCAGGTGTCCGGACAGCGGTAGGTGTATGGGAGGGGGGGGGGGCTAACTTGTTATACACTTTGGCAAGTTTATAGACGTAAGCAGAGCAACTCTGTACAAATGGTAAGAGGTAAAAGTTATTGCAACGGTTTCCCAATCGCGGTTTGCGCCTGTTCTATCAAAAGTTGTCTCAAGCCTGAGTCACTTGGTTCGTTCCAACAGCAAAAAAAGTTATTTTTGTTGAAAGTATAAAACTATAGCGTTGCACAATTTTGCGACAAAAGCTTAAACTGGTTTCAAACTCTTATATATATGTTTGAAACATATATGTATATTCCACCAAATCACTCTTTAGCTCTGGCCTGGCCGCTCTGAACACTTGACATTCTGCACATGACGTCAGCAACGGGTCAAAGAGTGTTGGAAGTCGGTATCGCCCTCCCCCGTCTCAATTCTATAATGTCTTTACCAACTCAGGAGATACTACTAAGTCTCTTTGAACATGAAAATATACTGAAGACTCGTCTACAACATTACCACATCCCAGGTGTAGAACAGGCGTGGCAGTGGCAGTCCTGGGAGTCATGGCAACCGTGTGACCGGACCTGTGGCATGGGGTCCCGCCAGAGGAGGAGAGGCTGCATGGTCAACCCCAATGTGGAACAGGCCAACAGCGGCGGCCACTTGAACTGCATCGGCAGGAGGATGGAGATCATAGAATGTCACGTTGCCGATTGTGCAGGTGACTTTACTCTTACCCGTAACGTTACTGTCAGTTGAACAATGATGGCGAATCTTGCAACTGCTCTTTAGCATTCCACATTACGTCTAATGTGCAATCCACAATATATACCGTCTAAACAATTGCTGCCTCAAATTTGTGCTGACTCTATAGCAGATTTGACTGTTAATGGTAACGTGTTATCATTTAGTTGAATTGCTTCATATAAACTCAGCACACAAAGTTTGGAATAATAACTTTGGTAGATCATATTTCTGATATTTCTGCATCAATTTCAATGTATTATATATCAATTGAAAGCTTGTGTGATTCCCTTTCCTATGGTATCAATCTTATTATGATTATAAACTCATGAAACAAGCGCCAGGCCTACTTACATGAGAGGGTCGCCTTTTTCTGTTTAACACTGTATGGTCCTGTTGGTATTGACGCGTGTGAGTGATTCAATCAATCCTTTTCTTCACGTCACGTTTGGTACACAGAACATGCAAGTTTGGTTTAGAACATTTGAGAAGAGTATATCCGCCCTTTCGGCAGTTGGATGGCCGAATTAAAGCGTGGAGGCGGCAAGAAGAGCCACACACTGATGCGGCGAGTAACTTTCAGCGTTTGGTGGTGGAGGCAGCGTCATTTTGTGGGGCGGCCTACCTCTTCATTGTTGGACCAAATTCCATAACAACCGAACGGTACAGTATCTAACAGAAGTAGGGAAATTTGGGAACTTTTTTCGGTGACTCACTCACGTAAGCAGGCCTAGTGCGCGTTCCATGAGTTTAACAATTATAATGAGTTTGATACCATTGGAAAGGAAGTCACACACGCTTTCTATTGATATAAAACATATTGAAATTGACGCAGAAACAACGGAAATATGATCAACCAAAATTGATATTCCAAACATTTTGTGCTGAGTTTTGGAATCCCGTTTAACGTTTAGTTCTCGCTAATATATGTATCATATCTAATCATTTCTAGAAAATGGCAACTGGGCAGCTTGGTCTTCCTGGTCGGACTGTACGGCCACTTGTGGAGATGGCGTGAGGACCAGGGACCGGACCTGTACTGACCCTGCACCGTACGGAGACGGTACAGAGTGCGATGGACAGGGTACAGAGGTGGAGCACTGCTCAATACCGCCGTGTATAGGTCTGTGCATTTCAAATTAACCACTGCTATTTAGGACATAAGAAATGCATGTATTTAAAAGTATCAAATATTTTCAAACACTATTTATTGCCCTTCTTTCAATGGTATGTTAAGGCCGGCGTCTAACATCTTGATTAATAGTGTAATTCAGATACACAATTAATTCAGATCACAGGATGACCTAGGTCATTTCCGTCTTATGGGAACGCGCGGCGGAAATGACGTAGTTTTCCCAGTGACGTAGGCAGTTTGTGTGGATCTAAACTCATCTGTAAGCCAGTTTTGCAGTTCCTGGTGCATTCACATGTGCTGTTTTCTATCCTGGCGGTCGCAGCTTCCTAGAGTTCATCACCAATTTACTTTTTCTTCTTCTTCAACTAGATTTCGGCGACCTTATATCTCAATGAAATCTTTTTGTAGAGGTTTTGTAGATTTTATGCAAATGACTTACATATTTACAGGATTTATGCTTGTTGAAGTTCCTCATTGACAAACACATGTAGCAAGTAAACCGCTATAGAGGTAACAAAAAAACAAAAAAACAATTCTTGACGGTTGCTCATGCGCACTCTGAACTATGAGATGGCATATTGACAAATCTGTGTCACATTCCCTACAGAAACTGACGGTACCACGCGAATATTCAATAAAGATTCATACGTGATGTACGCATCGCCGTCACACCCCTCTCACATCTGGCGGGCCTTCGTACGTTTCTTCCCGTACACTGGAGATGGTCTCCTGCTATGGACCGAGAACGACGTTAAACACGAGACTATTGACAATGACAATGTGAAGATAGAGCTCGGGTTGAAAGATGGACTTGTCGTCTTAAAGGCAATTATTGGCAAAGCAAAAGTGGATGTGCCCGGTGATGAACCAAAGGTGGGTAGCTGAACGTTTATAAGTTATAAGTTAGCGAATGGTTCAGGAACACAATGGTAAACGAATATAACGTGTTCATTTTTAGAATATTTCCATGTTATGGTTTCAAATTGCAATATTATTGCTTTTTGAAACTACCATCCGTTGACATAACCTTAAATACCCCGTTTATAGATACCACGGATATACGTTACCCGGCGTAAGAAGGTGAACCAGCGTTACACCTTTCAGTGGTGCAATGGCAGTGCCAACCGTTGACAAAGATCCACCTTTTCCTTCACAAGACAGCAAAAGTTTGACACACACATCCTCAACTATGCTAAGGATTGTATTTGAGACTACGTTTGTCGGGAAATGTCGTACGGCGTATGTCATGACTCTTACTCACAAACTGTATCTCACCATTTATTCACTTATATAATTATGCTAATGATGCTATTTGCACACTTTTTTGGTTAGCTTGAAGCGTGGAATGACCTAGTTGCCACCATAGCTGGAGAGAGGGTATCGTTACGTGTAAACGACGGAGACATTCAAGAACAATTGTTCGATGTGGAACCTCCACGGATCAGCTTTTGGGGTCCACTTTTCCTTGGAGGAGTTATCTCATACCAAAAGGATTCCTCCTTCGAAAGTGGTATTTCTTATTCCGTTACTTTTCTCGTTACTTCTGTGAAGGATGTATCGTATTCAGCTGATGTGTGTGTGTGTGTGTGTGAGTTTGACGTTACAACAGTGGCCGTGTTTGGATTATGGCGGTACAGTAGAAGCCGTTACACACCCCATTTTCCAGCGTATTTCGTTCAATCATCTGGATGGCGCAACATTGCGAAGTTGCATTGTGCAATGAAGTGGCTTCTACTGTATTTGGTATATTTCGTGTGGTAAATTTTGCCATTTCCTGTCATTTGTAGGCCTCTTATTTGACTATTCCATTGTTTTCATGAAACGTATATCAGAATTTGTCGTTACGCTTTGACTACTTCAACGTGATTATCATTAGTGCAAATGAATGCGCACAAAGTTGTCACATCCTGGACCTCCGGAAGATTGTGGTTAATCCTCCTCATTATATCAACCTGCAGGATTTGAAGGGAAAGTCAGTGACCTGTGGATCAACTACCAGCAGTTCAGCCTTAAAGAGCACGCCTGGAGCGGGGACAGGATTCCTGTCGAAGGGTACAAGTCAATGGACGAAAAAACAGGTGTGGTAAACTGAAAGTTAAGGCTTTTCTTTAAACTCTGATTGATTTGGATGTTTGTTAACGTGCTACCTACCGGTATCTTGGCGATACAGTTACTGATGTTCGTCGCCAAAGGGGTCCTGCGGCGAGAAAAGCGTACAAGACGTCAAAATGGGGTTAATGACCCGCCCGGTTGCCATAACTGCTGAATAAACCACTGAGTGAGTGAAGCGTATGTGATAGTTTATGATTCTATTAACAGAAATGGATTCGCAAGGTTTCAAAACGTAGTTTGCGTATCCGTTGCTAATGAAGTTTGGTAATCTTCTGACACTTGTACTTTATTTGCAGATCTAGTGGCTGCTTCGCGGTCATTTTCCGGTCAGGAGTATGCAGTCATTCCCATCACACCCCCAAGGCACGCGCAAGGCTCCTCTACAATCTCCATGGTACTGATGCCATCGGAGGGGGAAGGCTTGCTGTTTTACAACCAGGGGACAGAAGTTGGCACTTATATCATCCTCCTTCTTAAAGATAACCATGTCGTCCTTAAGCTGGGCCTAGGATGGGAAGATGTGCACACTACAGGTGAAGAAGTGACAGTAAGTACATTGACCGACGAGTCAGTAGCTTAGTATGTAGTAGTTTGCAGGGAAAGAAATGCAGTCATCCCAGCATTCTTTGAAATACACATCCAAGGTGACAGACTGTGAGGAAAAAGCATGCCATGTTGCCATTGGTAGTTCAGCAACTGGCGCGACTTGTCATTTGATCAATAAATTTCATTTTCTTAAACTCAAAAAATATAGAAGTCCATGACTTAAGTAAGCAAAAATTAATCATGGTAAAGTAAAGAAATTTATATCTATTGACATAAGTATCTTTGAACCCTTTGAAACATAATTTTCTTTAGTAAAATGATAATATCAATACCAGCATGAATATCCTACTTTCAAGATATGCGCTTGATTTTTCCATACGTAGTTTTTAGTTTAAAGTGATTTACCTATGGTATATTGCAGCCAAATCGCTGGATACACCTACAACTGACAATCACAAAATGGGGGGATGCAGAGATGCGGATCAACAGCGGACCGGCAACCCAGTTGTCCCGTGAGGGAATGCAGTACCAACCGGGACCTTCACTCCTGATAGGTGGCGTAACAGATGCGTTATGGAAAGATCTGATTGAGTTTCAGCATGTGCCAGAAAAGAGGGGTTTCGTTGGCGTCATCTACAGTGTAAAAGTGTACGGGCAGGAGTTCAAAATGACTGACGTGGCTCTACAGAGGCGAGGCCTGCTGATCAATTCAGCTACCACTTCGAAAGCAGGTAAGTACAAAGAAATATTAATGGAAACCCTGTGCCCGGGTTCGATTTGGAAAAAAAAACCCTCCACCCGGCTGTTTTTCTGCACGTTCGGTCCCTACGTGGCCCTATGGGATAACCCTGCAGATAAAGGGCTATGTTGGGGCCAGGACGGGCCCCTAGATTTTTTTTATCCTGGAGGTACAATCAACCCAGACCCAGCAAATAGACGCTGTAACCTTATCTTGGGACACAGACAGGTACCACTTGGCAGTCCAGCAGGACAAATTTGTGGCTTCAGAGCTCGACTGACGCTATACCCACGACGGGCACTGGTGCAATTGTGACCGTAGCATAGTTTTCGATTATGGTTATTTTCTAGTCTGACTGAATGTTTCCTGTTGAAACGTCAAGCATCATCTCTTTATAAAATTTCCTCATTGTATGACTGACTTTAAACTTCGCTTGAAACACATATGCCATTTCCAACATATTTACGACAAATACCTTTCTTTCCAGCTCACTACAAAGAGATAGTAACTTCCAAGGGTTCATCTCTCAAGCTGCGATGTGACTACAGCTTCATCACTAGAGGGAAAAACCATTCGAACCCCCATGTGATATGGATGAAGGAAGATAGACGACAACTTGAAGGCACATTTGTCAACATAACCAATGGGGTGAGTGAAGCTGTCCTGAATGTACTTAATAGTACCAAGGAGGTTGAAAATACAAGCTGGCACCTTCCATTCACAATGCACAAAAACTGTTTAGATCGTTACAATATGCACAACATTGTACGCTTTAGTGAACGACAGTGACTGTTTTGTAAATATATTGGAGCCTTATTGTCAACTTTTGAAATTGGAGACATGAAAATAAAAGAAAAGTACGATGTGTCAGAAAAGTTTACATTTTTCGTTTATTATTAGTATATGAAATATCAATAAATATTATAATATCAAATGTTGTAAACTTTGTAGTATGTGTGCCAGGTTATGATTGCTGAAGATGTCCAAACAGATATTTTCATGCTGCTAGCTACATGTATGTATGTCAGCTGACTAATACACTCTTTTTAAATCTTCAGGAACCTAAAAACAAGCATGTGTCCATGCTACACTTGAGGGACTTACATTCCAGCATGACTGGTAGTTACTCGTGTCTGGTGGAATATGGCGGAAGGGAAGTCGTCACGAACGCATTCGGGATTCTCGTAGAACCACCTCCTCAAATTCCAGGTGAGAGATTGCCATAGAACATACATTTGTGATTGTCTTGAACAACCTCTTCAGGTGAAATACTCTATATGATTGTTGTTTGCTGTCGTTCATATACGATAATTAATAGATAGTGTGCTCTTGCTTTAGGATTGTTGGTTGGACTTTCATCATCTACTGTCATTTATTCATTATTCATTAAAGAAAGAATCTATTATCAGTCTATATTCTGACTATAAGGAACAAATATAACATGCTAGCTACAATATTCACTTTCTTGAAAGACAACTTATCAATTTAGGCAATATTTCTAAATTTCGATTATGCTGTATAACGGAAGAGACTAGGGACCGAAACGGTGTTAAGTAGCCTTCTCATCTAGCATGTATACGTCATGACCATAAGTAATAGAACTTATTGGGTTGTAGAAATGGTTATCATTGTTATATGTCAGATAACATTAGTGGTTGAACCTGATACCACAATGTACACGTGACACAAAAGAAACTGATCGTGTATGTTTTTCTACAGAAGAGCAAAGAACCATGACACCAGCGGAGGCAGACAATATGGCTCTCGAAATCATCCTGGTGGTACTACTGGTTCTTTTTGCTGTAGTCATCAGTTTCTGTTTTGCTGCTAGGATCCGCTGCTGCCGGGAAAGGTAGGCAAAGTCACGGGAAAATATCCCGTCTGTACAGTTGTGGAGTGGTTTGTTTAGCACTGTCGATTATCATCATCATTGGTCTCCTTCCGTCTTGAGTGAAAGAAGGGCTTGATCATCGTCGGTCCTAACATCTCCTTAGCTGTTCTACCAGTGGGTAATAGTAGTGTCAGTCTCAAAAGTCACCGTTTTCCATACGTCTCAGTGTTATGGTGTAGAGTGAAGTAAGCAGACCAAAGTGATATCATTTCGTAAACATTTAGAATGCAGTAGGCGTCTAAGCACCGGCTTATTTATACTTTGCCCTGCTTTATGTTAAAACGAACTTGAACTTAGAAAAGGTATGTACGGTCTTTTTCAGGTTTCCAGTCCTTGGCACTCTCTATACCCAAATGGTCGACAAGGCAGGGAAGAGCAAGATCGTCAGGAAAGCGGGAGACGCCGTACAAAAGGCCGGAAAGAGCAAGATCGTGCGAACAGCAGGGGAGGCGGTACAGAGCATCAAAACTGGAATGGACAAGATAGGTGCAAAGTTACGACCCAACCGGTGGCAAGGAGACTCGGGCTTCGAACAGCTACATCACAAGTTTGGTGCAAAGATACGGTCCGACCTGTACAAAGATCAGACCGACAGTGCTAATGAGGATGAAGAGAGGATCAAGGAACCACCTGATCACGACACTGTTGTTTCCCTCAGTCCTGTTGCCCCAGCAAGCAGGACTTCGCTAGCCATGGTTGATAACGTCTCACCAGCTCAATCACTGTACAGCAATATGTCGCTGGTGGATAAGCGTCGGGCGAGCCTCACGAAGAGTGGAAGCAATGATATAGATGCTTGTGAATGTTCTCCAACGAGCAAGAGTGTTTTACCAGAACATATATCTTGTACCATGACGAGCTCGCTGTCACCATCACCTTCCGGTGCAAGAAGGCGACTTTCCATGGAGGAGGTCCCCACCACACCGCCGTCGTCAGACTTCCTTATTTCTTCACCAAGCACTACTCCACTGCAGTCCAGGGTTTCATCATCAGTACCAGCATCGCCAGAACCGTTCTCTATCTCTACTCCAGGTAGTTCGCCACCAGCGTCTCCGGAGAAGGCAAAACCTGGAGAACCTCCTCCTGCTGCAGGTCCACCGGGACCTACTCCTGCTGCAGGCTCACCTGGTCCACCTTCTGCAGGCTCACCGGGACCACCTCCTGTTGCAGGCCCTCCCCCTGCTACAGGACCTCCCCCTGCTGCAGGACCTCCTCCTGCTGCAGGACCCCCCTCTGCTGTAGACCCACTGGGACCACCTCCTGCTTCAGGACCTCCCCCTGCTGCAGGCCCACCGGGACCGCTTCCTGCTGCAGGACCTCCCCCTGCTGCAGGCACACCGGGACCGCCTCCTTCTTCAGGACCTCCTCCTGCTGCAGGCTCACCGGGACCGCCTCCTGCTGCAGGACCTCCCCCTGCTGCAGGCCCACCTCCTGCTGTAGGCCCACCTCCTGCTGCAGGCCCACCGGGACCGCCTCCTGCTGCAGAACCTTCCCCTGCTGCAGGCCCACCGGGACCACCTCCTGCTTCAGGACCTCCCCCTGCTGCAGGCCCACCGGGACCACCTCCTGCTTCAGGACCTCCCCCTGCTGCAGGCCCACCGGGACCGCCTCCTGCTGCAGAACCTTCCCCTGCTGCAGGCCCACCGGGACCACCTCCTGCTTCAGGACCTCCCCCTGCTGCAGGCCCACCGGGACCACCTCCTGCTTCAGGACCTCCCCCTGCTGCAGGCCCACCGGGACCGCCTCCTGCTGCAGAACCTTCCCCTGCTGCAGGCCCACCGGGACCGCCTCCTGCTGCAGGACCTCCCCCTGCTGCAGGCCCACCGGGACCGCCTCCTGCTGCAGAACCTTCCCCTGCTGCAGGCCCACCGGGACCACCTCCTGCTTCAGGACCTCCCCCTGCTGCAGGCCCACCGGGACCGCCTCCTGCTGCAGAACCTTCCCCTGCTGCAGGCCCACCGGGACCACCTCCTGCTGCAGAACCTTCCCCTGCTGCAGGCCCACCGGGACCGCCTCCTGCTGCAGACTCTTCGGGACCACCTCCGCCTCCTCCTCCACTACCTTCGAGCAGTAGGCGGTCTAGCAGATCTGACTATGGTTGACCATAATTGTATTAGTTAGGGGTGAGTACCAGTACGGAAAATTCAGGCCCAGGTCCTATGGATCAGGTTCCGGTTCGGACCTGATTCAGTATGTGAAATCAGGTGAATGGACAATAATCAGAACAAATTGTCCATTCAGATACAAAGAAGTCTGTTTGGTTGAGTCCCATTGGCGTGTTAAAATCCTACTAGGCTAACTGCCACTATACGATTGGCTGTAAACTTGGTAGATATTTATACAATAAACTGTACTCTACTTCGTTCCTATTATTTCCTTCAACCTGTAATCCCCAAACATGTGAATATCTGCCTATATAACATTTTCATTTTCTAATAGGTCTAACATCCAGTCCACCAAATTTTTACAGGTCTGGTTTTTCTGGACCGGTCCAAAAAGAAAAACCGGTTTTGTACCGGTACACCGTACCGGTACCGACCCCTAGTATTAGTTTAAGCTTTGAAGCTTGTCTCCCTCTCCCTCTTACTCCCTCTAAGATTTTGTATATCGGATGTTGCTGATACTAGTATCCCACTTTGAATGCATCATATTAATGCATGTTTGATATCTCGTCCAAACTTGCGATTATCGAATTGGGAGGTTTCTACAAGTAATTTTACGTATTGTTACTTACAATTCTTATGTTAAATGTACGACCCATTTTAGTCGTTGCTGTAAATGCAGTCGCAAAACATCAGTTTTAATTCATCGAAACGCAAAGATGTATTTCTGCCCATACCCTATACTAATGAACGTAGAAACTTATAGTAGACTATAGGCCCTTATATGTGTACACTATTGATATGATTTACTTGTTCTCTTGCAATTAGCCTTCAAGCATGTAAATAGATTTTATCAATACAATAAATACCATATATATATATATATATATATATATATATATATATATATATATATATATATATATATATGGTACTATAAGTCAATACACTTTTTTTTCAAAGGTACGGTAAAAAATGTATAAATAACATCGTGTAATTCCGTACTTAATGTGGGTAATTGCAGAATTGAAGATAACAAATGGAGAAGATAACCACATAGAAGAACCTCTCTTCGTGAAAGACTCGCCCGTCAAAGCGAGGGAAACCAGGCCACAAAAGAAAATTACGAAAATACGCAAAAAGGGGGCAATTTATGTCTGCTGTAAATTGTAGAATCAACTGTTCTTTAGTTTCCTTCAGTGCCGACCATTTCCTAAAATCTACGTCCAGTGACGGGACTTGGACGACGTCACAACCACCGACCAGTTGCAGTTCTATTATAAATCGCTATCACCAGTTTTCAACGATTAATCTCATTATCAGAGGTAGCCAATGACGGAAAGTGAATTTTTCTGACAGGTCAGATTTCTTGTAATGGACCAATCGTAGCGCAGTTACCAAAATACATTAAGCAAATTGTACATGATTGATTGCTTGACCAATCGCAGACCAGTGGTCATGTTTGCACCTGCGTTGAGGAAGTTGAGCACAGCTTGCCCGTCTGCCGAAACGATTGTCTTGTCATTGATGGCTGATTCTTCAACCAAGCAAGACTAAATCTTTCTTCCCACTGACTCGCGCCGTAAGCCGGAATGTCTGTCATCGGCAGAGAAAGCGAGAGGCTCGGGATGGGAAATGGGAAAGTCACCGTAAGGTGATTTACGACAATGTCCGAGGAGATGTCAAGAGAATCTCCGGGCTCGACTACAAGGAAACCCACAGCGCTCTAAATGGTGAGATCGGTACAGTATCTGCTTAGCGTTAGTCGTTTTGAACTTCCTTCGATTAATTTTGATGTGTCCAGTTCTAATTGTATGTCGTATAAGCCTTCTCACAATAGGTACCACGCATGCGTGGGTGAGAGGAACTCTGGGTAACATATCAAAGTTGAAGGTCCTCAGACGTCAACAGTGTAACAATGTCCGGAACGTAATGGCGCCTGCAAAATGGCGGAATGTTGATTTTCTGTGGGCCTTCAACTTTGACATATTATTATGGTCGATAGGCCATCGAGTTTTGTTGAAATCGCTGTGGCTATCTTTGTACGTATATACTCAACACACACTGTATACAGTAATACTATACTATGTATTCAGTCCATATTGAATCAATTAACAAACAAGCATGCTGAGCTTGAAACACGCACAGTGTACTCCGTCTGCTGCGTCGTTCTAGATCACGGGGATAGCCCTGCTCGAACCGATGAACCGCCAAAGGGGCTAACTTCACTAACCACATATAAATGACTGGGTAGGAAATGCTACCCGGCAAGAGCGTTACCAACAGGGGTGACAGCAGGAAATGTGACTTGGTGGATCTGGGACTTCTCGGCTTTTACGTGAGAATAGTTTTCAACGTGGCTGGTTTGACCAAAGGCGATACGCCATCGAGTTTTTGTTGCAATCAGGATTACATGTACTTTGTCGTACTAAAATCAGACTCTATGAACTCAAACAGTGTGTACTCGTTCCACAGAGATTCCTGAGAATCATACACTGACTACCACACACTCAGTGTACTCGGTCCACTCAAATATTCCCAGGAATTAACCATTAAAACACTCTGTGTCTTGTCTGACAGTCAAAGAATTCCGAGAATCATTGACATCACTGTGTACTCAGTCCACTGAAAGATTCCCGAGAATCATACACCACACTATTACACTAATAAAACACGCGGTGTGTACTTGGTTCACTGAAACTTTGGCGGGAAATCTGAGTCTCGCATCTCTCCGATTGGCTAGCAATGATGTAATCGTCTTGTGCAGCAGCGACCCTAACGGCCAGATATGGTACTGCTGGTAACGCTGTTCCCCGGAAATCGGACTTTACAAAATGCTGCATATCTTCTTTATTATTTGGTGTTGTGACCCAAGGAATCTTACATAGCTAGCAAGTAACACCTAAATAATAAGTAATATCAACGTGTTTTATTTCATTGCGGCGTTTCGCCGAAAACAAGTGCTTTTGAAATGTTTCCTACCTATTCATTATTGTTCTTAACACCGAAGCGTTAGGAAGTCGGTGTTCGGCAAACTTCGGGTGATTTCGGCAACCGTTCGTATGTGTGATTCTTTGGAATCGACAGCGTGTTTGTGTAACCACTAAGTGTACGATTCTCGGGAATCTTTCCGTGGACCGAGTACACAGTGTGTGTAAGTGTACGATTCTCGGGAATCTTTCCGTGGGCCGAGTACACAGTGTGTGTAAGTGTACGATTCTCGGGAATCTTTCCGTGGGCCGAGTACACAGTGTGTCAAGTGTACGATTCTCAGGAATCTTTCCGTTGACCAAGTACACAGTGTGTGTAAGTGTACGATTCTCGGGAATCTTTCCGTGGGCCGAGTACACAGTGTGTGCAAGTGTACGATTCTCAGGAATCTTTCCGTTGACCAAGTACATAGTGTGTGTAAGTGTACGATTCTCGGGAATCTTTCCGTGGACCGAGTGCACGGTGTGTGTATTAAAGTGACGATTCTCAGGAATGTTTCAGTGGACCAAGTACACAGTGTATGTTTAATATAGTGTATGATTCTCGGGAATCCCATGATGGAACGACTACACACTTTGATTTCATTTGAGTCGGAATTTTATCACAGCAAACTGATACTGATATTAACAAAAACTCGATGTCCTACCGCCTATGGTATTACCTAGCCTCTACCAGGCTTCGTGGATCAGTGGTCTAATTGTAGAAATTGGACAAATAGAGTCTATAGTGCGCTAGGGGAGTTAGCCGGCCAGAAGAGTACGTTTCCTCACCACGAGTGTTGAGGATAACGATTCTACCGATCCACGGAGCCTGGTAGAGGCTACATATTACCCAGAGTTCCTTTCACCCAAGTATGCGTGGTAACTAGTGTGAGAAGGCTTAATCCCACTTGTTGTTTGACAACCGTCGAGCATTTTGTGAGAAAGCAGACTTGATTTATTCACATTTATCTTACACCTAAAACTAATTCAAGACCAAAAAACGTGATATTTCGAAAAGTTGTGCTTCTTTTTCTTATCAATAGTCTATTTATAGTGAATAAATGATTTAAGACCCTTACTAACTTTTTTCACAAGTACGGATATATATACTACACGGTTGTCTCTTACTAGTGAAAAAATTAATGAAGACCCCTTAAACTCATTTTTTCACTAGTGTACTCATTTGTATTGGTCTAGTGAGAAACCAATTCCAGTATGTATCTGAATACAAGTGTAAAGATGAGTTAAAGTGGTCTTACGTCATTTTTGACTTGTAAGAATACATACTGATACTGCACGGTTGCCTGTTGCTAGTGAAAAAATTAGTTAGAGTGGTCTTAACTCATTTTCCACTAGTAAGAATACATATGCTAATACTACACTTACCACACACTGACACTACACATCCCTTTACCTCGTCTTTTCACTAGTAAGTTAACTACTTTTTTTCACTAGTAGGAATGCACATGCTGATACTACACTATTGCTTCTTACTAATGGAAAATGAGTTAACAGTTAAACAGTGACAATGAGTTAAAAACAATGAGTTAAACAGTGTCGTGGTCAGGTGGTTCCTTGATCCCCTCTTCATCCTTAGTAGCACCGTCGATCTGATCTTGGTACAGGTCGGGCCGTATCTTTGCACCAAACTTGCGATGTAGCTGTATGAAGCCCGAGTTTCCTTGCCACGCCAAAACAGCCTTAGTTTTGATTTTCAAGATTATTCCGTCAATTGGGTCTTCCACTACAGCTTTTGTGTCTACCATTCCAGCTTTTATGTCTACCATTCCAGCTTTTATGTCTACGATTCCAGCTTTTATGTCTTCCATTCCAGCTTTTATGCTCCGCACCATTTGGTTATCTCCAAGAACTGGAAACCTGAAAAAGACCGTAGACGTGATTGTTACCATCTAAGAACGACTCACATCATATATTATCAGGTTGGTTTTTAGATAAAGCAGGACAAAGTGTAAGTGAGATGGTGTATACACCTCTGCTGCATTCTTAATGCTTTCGAGATAGTATCAATTTGGTCTGCTTACTTGACTGAACTTACACCACAACACTGACACGCCTGACAAACTTTGATGTCCGAGACACTTCCATTCAGCACAATGGTAAAACAGCTAAGAAGACGTTCGGACTGACGATAGCCAAAACCTACCATTCTTTGAAATCTTTATTAGCATACTATGTTTTAGACTTTTTCTAATGTCTGAATTGTGTTGGCCTTTACATGTACTCTTCCAGGGAGTATTGCAGTAAAAGTTAAGTATAGCAATTTAATTAGAAACCAAAGTTCGAAATCTTGTTCACAAACAACTATTATCAAATATCAAGGATATTTCACTCAAGACAGCCATTCACTGAAGATGATCATTCACTAATGACGGGAGGAGGCCAATGATGACAGTAACAGTTGTCATATATACCACCTCCACCCTAGACTGGACATTTTTCCTTGACTTTGCCCACCTTTCCTGGTAGCGACGGGTCCTGGCAACACAGCAAATACAGATGACCAGTAGTACCGGCAGGATGATACCGAGAGCCAAAACCGCCGGTGACGTGGTTTCTGTAGAAAAGCATACATGATCCGTTTCTTTTGTGTCACGTGTGCATTGTGCTATCAGGTTCAACCACTAATGTAATGTGACATATAACAATGATTACAACTCCTCCAACCCCAGAAGTATATAATCAATTGTAGTTTTGTATTCTAGATGAGAAAGCTTTTTAATAATGCTTTGGTCCCAGGTCTCTTCCGTCATACAGTACATGTATTATTGAAATTTAGAAATATGAGCCTGAATTGATACGTTGTCTTCCAGGAAAGCCAATATTGTGGCTAGCAGCTTTTATCTGTCCCTTATAGTCAGAATATAGACTGATAATTTATAGAAGTTTATTTGCAAGTTCTTGCCCGAGGGCTAATTGCAACATGAAACATACAGAAATATGATAAACATGTATAAAATGAAATACTTTGGTATAGATAACAATGGTGACAAGTGTAAACGAGTGACTATTCTATCAATGATATGGACTGCTGAGAGCTACAATCTACGTATTTAGGGTTTGACTTCTTTTCTGGAAGCAGTGGAAGACGAAGTGTCCCACTTTTTCTATGATGCGTGGGTTATGTGACGTTAACAGCGTTATAGTTTTGTTTTCGTCGGTAAGCGTTTGGAAATTTTTGTGGAATTTGCATGCCTCTTCAAATAACTAGATTCTTTCTTTAATAAATGACAGTAGATGATGAAAGTCCAACCAAGAATCCTAAATCAACAGCATACAATCTATCGCTTACCGTATGTCAATGGAAGCAAACAACAATTATGTAGAGTATTTCATTCTATGACAACGTTTAACATGAGATTTGAAGAGGTTGTTCAAGAGAATCCCAAATGTATTTTTGCTCTCTATGGCAATCCCTCACCTGGAATTTGAGGAGGTGAATATACGAGAATCCCGAATGCGTTCGTGACGACTGACCTTCCACCATATTCCACCAGACACGAGTAACTACCAGTCATGCTGGAATGTAAGTCCCTCAAGTGTAGCATAGACACATGCTTGTTATTAGGTTCCTGAAGATGAAAAAAAAAACATATATATCAGTAATTAACGTGACATCCATCGATAGCGGCATTTGTGAAAATAAATGTTTGGAAATCGTCCACGATCACAACCAGGAACACATGATACAACGTTCATAACATGCGATATTATACGATATGATACTATTCTTGATATATGACATGTGATATAAGGAAAAGTAACCATTTGTGTCACATCGATATCGTTGGATTTTCTTATAATTACTTTCATGTCTCCAATTTCTCCAGGAGTTGATAAGGTGCCAATGTATGCGCAAAACAGCCACTGCATATTTTCCGTGCATATTGTAACGATCTAAACAGTTTTTGTGCATACTGAATGGAAGGTGCCAGCTTGTACTTTCAACCTCCTTGGTACTATTGAGTACATTCAGGACAGCTTCACTCACCCCATTGGTTATGTTGACAAATGTGCCTTCAAGTTGTCGTCTATCTTCCTTCATCCATATTACATGGGGTTTTGGATGGTTTTTCCCTCTGGTAATGAAGCTGTAGTCACACCGTAGCTTGAGAGATGAGCCCTTGGAAGTTACCATCTCTTTGTAACGTCTGCCTGGAAAGGAAGAAATAGCCGTAGACCTGTACATGTTAGTAATGAAATGAAGGGATGATGCTTGACGTTTCAACAGGAAACTAGAGTGTAATATTAGCTGTTCCAGCAAATACGAGAACAAGTTTGCGCGTGAGTAATTTATGTGAGGGAATTAACATGAAAATCAAAATCGACGTTCAAAAACACTTCTGAAGATCTGTCAAAGTAAATGACTCTTGCATTATCATCCCAATTGAAAATTGAATCTTTAAGATGTAGTAACCCCCTTGCGAGAGATGACTCTTCCTGTGGCAACTTCAAGTCGGTGGACCCTACTACTCAAAATTGACTTTTGCATGAGATCCTTAGTCAAAATTTATTTTTCATAAAAATTACCCGCCATGTACGAGAATAGACTCTTCCATTGACATTCATGTGAAATGGAGCTATAGAGCTAGATTTAACTTCAGGGAAAATTACTGTAGAAACGATTGATATAAAATGGATCAGGTTCGTAGGGCCTGATGTTACCATCATGAAGATGAAGAGCGGCCCAAGCACAAGCCGTTTGAAGCTATACGACGTCAAAGTTGACGCGGGCACTTTTAGCCCCGGCAGCCCGCAGGGCTTTTCTATACAATGAAAGAAAAAAAGATACGACCTATGTGTAATACACTGGCATCCGTAACAGTTATCGGTTTTCCTGTCGCAATAGTGTATTTCGCCGTGTGGTTTGTGAAAGTGTAACTGTTACAATTTATCATATTTTTTTATTTTTTTGTGTGAACTAAAACAGCCTTACAAGCAAATAGTGCATTGAATGCCGGGCTTAACATGTTAATTGCATCTTAAACACGACCATGTGTTTTGTGTCGCCCGAGGCATAGCTCAACCACGGGTAGACTTTACCGACGTCCGATGACTGGAGAATGATGCAGAATACAGTTTCGTACTTTAACCCAGTTCAGTTTGGCTTCCGACATACCACTTCCAACTTCAAAACCTGTCTTTTTAAAAGAGAATGTTGTTGTGTTCACAGTAGCAGTACACAGGATCCCTACTTGGGAATTGTGAATACTGCTGTAGTCTTGAAGCCAATAAAATTTCTTAACATGGTGGTTACATAGTTTACATCGCAGTGCATCATCGTCAACACAGCTGTCCCAATGTTGCAAACATATCTACTTAATATATTTATGATGAATAATTGTTTTCGTTTATTCAAATGAAAGATTTTCAGACATGCTTTAGATAATAACCGGCAGGTAAAATTTACCTTTCTTCTGGTAGTAATTACGGTGAGGCCACTTGTTCCACTCAGAACCCGGAGACGCCGCCATATCCTTGTTACTACTTCGGAGCCAACACCGCGCACTGTTGCCCTCGCGCGATCTCCCGAAGAGCGCGGGGCGATGGTTGAAGGACAGACATGGCGGGTTGACGCCGTCGTAACTGCCGTAACCTTTGAGACAGCGGCGGGCACACTCTTCTGCGTCTATGTCGTTGTACGCCACTATAAAGTCTGAACGACCACCGAAGAAGTGGCCTTCCTCCTTAGTGAAGAGATCTTCGTACGAAAGAGGCACCGGAGCTGAAAGCAGAAATATTATTAAAGCATTTTAAACTTAACGGGAGGTAGGGCCAGACCTCGATGGCAGGATTGGCGATCGTACAATTCAATTACGTGTACAAACGCATTCAGTCCCCGAGAAGCCAGCCACAGTTGTTCGGCAGCAGTCCGAAGTACATCTTTGCCGAACTCTTGGGTCAGAGACAACAAGCAATGACAGTACTTCAACAATTTTGGCAGGAAACCAGATAGGTGTACGAGATTTGCCCGTGTTGGGGCGTTCTTTTGTCTGTGTTGTTTTAGAAAACAATATTGTTTGGTACTTCGACTTGTTTTCTTTCGGTATAGGAACGACGGAGATGATTCGATTTGAAGATTTGACAGGAGAAAGAAAGAAACATTACGAATACAATATATTTCACCATACCTATGGTATGGCTGAAATATAAATACATTTCACCATACCTATGGCAATTATCTATGTAAATGAATAACAGCATATGTTTTGTCAAATTGGAAAAATAATCAAACTTTTTTCTTACGTATTGGTAGCGCATTAGCCTCGATTAATTGTTATTTAATATTATTTTGACAACAATTGTAAAACCACAAACCAAATCACACATTAGCTTTGTCCCTTTATATATTCTGCTGTTCTGGTAACCTTTCAATGCAGGGCTGAATGATGGTTGTGACGCAAGCAGGTGTGACGTGATGTCACTGAATATTTGTCCCGGTGGACTCCCGGGTACCAGGGGGGTGCCTCTCTGTGTCCCAAGATAAGATTTGATGTCGGATCCGGGTTGATTGTATCTCCAGGATTAGAAAAAAGTCTAGGGGCCACCCTGGCCCCCAAGCAGCCATTTATCTGCAGAGTTTCTCTAACGGAACCCTAGCATTAATCGGGTACATGACATGCTTTATTCTATTTACCTGCTTTCGAAGTGGTAGCCGAATCGATCAGCAGGCCTCGCCTCTGTAGAGCCACGTCAGTCATTTTGAACTCCTGTCCGTACACTTTGACACTGTAGATAACACCCATGAAACCCCTCTGTTCTTGGACAAGCCGATACTCTTTAGAATGTCTTGATAAAGCCAGATCTTTCCATAACGCATCTGTCACGCCACCTATCAGGAGTGAAGGTCCCGGTTGGTACTGCATGTCATCAGCGAACATCTTGTTTGCCGGTCCGCTGTTGATCCGCATCTCTAAATTACCCCCATTTATGATTGTCAGTTGTAGGTGCATCCAGCGATCTGGCTGAAAAGTGTACAACACTTTAGTTCTGTGTATTGTTTAAATCTTTGTCAAAAGAATGTACAATACTAGTTTTGGACTAATAACGACACTTGGAAAATAAAGGGCACATCTTGAAATTAAGATACTTGGCAATAGCCTTGCTTTCACGTCTGTATTGATATCATATTTTCGCAGTAAAGAAAATTATATTCCATAGTTTCCGTAATACGTTTTTCAACAAGTAGGAATTTCTTTACTATGATTACTTATTAGTGTATTTCACCTTTTTCTGATACACAAGCAGTATCATATTAGTCTGGGTACCATCCGGATAGTAGTTCGCTCCTATGTTCGCTTCTGCTATCAGAGAAGCGACTGTATATAGTGTACAATGAATGTCAGAGCTAGAAGCGACTGTTTATAGTCTATAATGAACGCCGGAGCGAACTACTTTCCGGATGGTACCCAGGCTAGTGTCATATAACGTTAATCAATGAATATTGTTTTCAAGAAAACACTGTAATTTGCTCCTGAAGTAAGTAACAGTTGCTAGCTGGCCCAACCCACCCTTGGTCTCATTTTTCGCACTTTCAACAAGGTCAGGAACTGCCAAGGACAACATAATATGCTTTTTCCTCACAGTCAGTCATTTTGGATGTGTATTATGGAATGTGTATTTCAATGAATGCTGGGATGACTGCATTTCCTCCCCTGCAAGTACTACATGCTAAGCTGCTAATTTGTCGGTCAATGTACTTACTCTCACTACTTCACCTAACGTCCGCGAACGTGATCCCGATCCGAAGCCCAGCTTAATGTCGAAACGGTTATCTTTAAGAAAAAGGATGATGAAAGTGCCATCTTCTTTCCCCTTGTTGTAAAACAGCAAGCCTTCCTTCTTCAATGGCATCAGCACCATGGAGATAGTAAAGGAGCCTTGCGCGTGCCTTGGGGGTGTGATGGGAATGACTGCATACTCCCGACCGAAAAATATCCGCGAAGCAGCCAATGGATCTGCAAATCAAGCAGAAATGTTAGAAGATCACCAAACTTCATTAGCAACGGATACGCAAACTATTTTTTGGAACCTCGCGATGGATGCCCCATCCCTTTCTGTTGATAGAATCATAAACTATCACATACGCTTCGCTCACTCAGTGGTTTAATCAGCAATTATGGCAACCGGCCGGGTCATTAACCCCATTTTGACGTCTTGTACGGTAGCTTTTCTCATCGCAGGGCCCATTTTGGCCACGAACATCTTCAGTAACTGCATCGCCAAGATACCAGTAGGTAGCACGGTAACAAACATCCAAGTCAATCAGAGTTTAAAAAAAAAACTTTACTTTCAGTTTACCACACCTGTTGTTTTGTTGATTGACAACACTTCCTCTACAGGAATCCAGTCCCCGCTCAGGGTTTTAAACCTAAGATTAAGGCTGAACTGCTGGTAGTTGATCCACAGGTCACTGACTTTCCCTTGAAATCCTGCAGGTTGATATAATAAGGAGGATCAACCACAATCTTCCGGCGATCTCAGATGCGATAACTTAGATGGTGTCTTCGTGCGCACTCATCTGCACTACTGACAATCACGTTAAAACATTCAATGCATAATGACAAATTCTGATGCACATTTCATGAAAATAATTGAAAAGTCAACAATAGGAGGCCCACAAAGGACATGAGATGAAAACATTTACCACATAAAATATACCAAATACCACCATAATCCAGACACGTCAATGCTGTAACGTCAAAATCACATACAAACACACGTGAATACAATGCATCCTTCACGGAGGTAACAAAGAAAGTAACTAAATAAGAAATACCACTTTTGAAGAAGGAATCCTTTGTGTATGAAATAGCTCCTCCTAGGAAAAGTGGACCCCCAAAACTGATCGGTGGAGGTTGCACATCGAACAATTGTTCTCGAATGTCTCCGTCGTTTACACGTAACGATACCCTCTTTCCAGCTATGGTGGCAACTAGGTCATTCCACGCTTCAAGCTGACCAAAAAAGTGTGCAAATAGCATCATTAGCATAATTACATAAGTGAATAAATGGTGTCATACAGTTTGTGAGTAAGAGTCCTGTCACATACGCCGTGCGCCATTATTGCAAAGAACAAAGTCTGAAATACAATCCTTAGCATAGTTGAGGATGTGCGTGCCAAACAAACTTTTCCTGCCTTGTGAAGGACAGGGTTGATCTTTGTCAACGGTTGGCTTTGCCATTGCTCCACTGAAAGGTGTAACGCTGGTTCACCTTTATTCGCGGGGTAACGTATATCCGTTGTATGTACGTATGAATGGGGTATTTAAGGTTATCTCGACGAACGGAAGTTTCAAACAGCAATATTTTGAAAATATTGCAATTTAACCCATTGACACAACAACACTGTAAAAAATTTAGTACTGCCCCATTCTGGAAATATTCTAAAAATGAACACTTTATATTCGTTTATGATCTTCTAATGTTCCTGATCCATTCTCTCACTTTCATTAACGTTCAACTACTCACCTTTGGTTTTTCCCAGAACACATCCACTTCTTCTTTGCCAATAATTGCTTTCAAGACGATAAGTCCCTCTTTCAACCCGAGCTCTATCTTTGTTACATTTTCATTGTCAACGTCGTTCTCGGTCCATAGCAGGAGACCATCTCCAGTGTACGGGAAGAAACGCACGAAGGCCCGCCAGACGTGAGAGGGGTGTGTCGGTGATGGGTACCTCAGGTACGAATTTTTATTGAATATTCGCGTGGAACCGTCAGTTTCTGTAAGGAATGTGACACAGATTTGTCAATATGCCATCTCATAGTTCAAAATGCGTATGAGCCATTGTTAAGAATTTCTTTATTACCTCCACGGCGGTTTACTTGTATATGTGTTTCTTAATAAGGAACATCAACATGCATAAATTATGTAAATATGTAAGTCATTTGCATAAAATTTAGGTTGCCAAAATCTAGTTGAAAAACCTTAAAAAGTAAAGTGGTGATGATATAAAGGAAGCTGCAAACGGCACACGTGCACCAGGAGCTGCAAAACTGGCCTACAGATAATTTTAGATACACACAAACTTCCTACATCACAGGGGGACCTGCGTCATATCCGCCGCGCGTTCCCATAAGACGGAAATGACGTAGGTTATCATGTGATTGTGCGTCTGAACTCAACTAGTAATCAAAATTTTATCAACCAACGATTTCTAACACAAATGTTAGATGCCGGCCTTAAAATGCTAGTGAAATAATGTTGATAAAGTAGTGTTTGAAAATTTTTGACACTTTGAAATACATTAAATTTTATTTGTTCTACATGGCAGTATTTGATTTGAAATGCACAGACCTATACACGGCGGTATTGAGCAGTGCTCCACCTCTGTACCCTGTCCATCG
Organism: Branchiostoma floridae; assembly: GCF_000003815.2. NCBI lineage: Eukaryota > Metazoa > Chordata > Leptocardii > Amphioxiformes > Branchiostomatidae > Branchiostoma > Branchiostoma floridae. Next base: position 7,775,722 of record NC_049991.1, on the reverse strand, counting down.
CACTCTGTACCGTCTCCGTACGGTGCAGGGTCAGTACAGGTCCGGTCCCTGGTCCTCACGCCATCTCCACAAGTGGCCGTACAGTCCGACCAGGAAGACCAAGCTGCCCAGTTGCCATTTACTAGAAATGATAAAATATTATGCATATGGTAACAGACTGAGAAAACGCAACGAGAACTAAACGTAAAGTGGGTACTATATATAATATATGAACCAACTCAACAAAATCATAACACGTTACCATGAACAATCAAATCGGCTCCTGAAAAAGTGAGTACAAAATCTTAATACTGAAGGCATCAATTGTTTGAACGACAAATACTGTTGATTGCACAGTAGACAAAATGCTGCATTGAGTAGTTACAAAATTCGGCATCCTTGCTCAACTGGCAATAACGTTACGGGTAATTAAGAGTGAAGTTATAATTACCTGCACATTCGGCAACGTGACATTCCATGATCTCCATCCTTCTGCCGACGCAGTTCAAGTTGCCGTCGCTGTTGGCCTGTTCCACATTGGGATTGACCATGCACCCTCTCCTCCTCTGGCGGTACCCCATGTCACAGGTCCGGTCACACGGTTGCCATATCTCCCAGGACTGCCACTGCCACGGTTGCTCTACATCTGGGATGTTGTAGACAAGACTTTAATATGAGTTGATAGTTTACAGAGTTACAAAGCTCACTTGAGTTGGTTAACAACAGTATAGAAAACGGAAGAGGGGCAGTGGCAGGGCGATACCGACTTCCAGCACCATTTGACCTGTTATTGACGTAAAACGCCCGCAAAGTCACGTGTTCAGAGCAGTAAGGTCAGAGAACTTAAGAAAGCTGAGTGACTTAGTCGAAAATTCCATTCTTTGTTGGAAACCGGTTAAATCTTTTGTTACAGAATATCAAGCAACATCATAGTTTTATATACTTATAACAAAAATACCTGATTTTTGTCTTGTTGAACGAGCCAATCCAAGGGGCTCACCTTTGAAACCTTGCTAAGACAATGAGATTGAATGCTTTGTAGATGTCCCCCGGTACAATACAGAAAGCCTGACAAAAACGTCTGCGGGACACATACTAATAACACATTGGAAACGGTTACAATGGCCTTGATAACTCTTACCATATTCCTCAGAGTTGCTTTGTAAAACCGTGGTCTACAAACTTGCCAAAGTGCGCAACAAGTAAACCTACCGCGGTACGGACAACTGCTGGAAAACTGTTGCAAAAGCCTTGATAACACATACATTTTACTACATAGTTGCTCTGATATACCTCAGTCTTCAAACTTGCCAAAGTGCTATCAAGTACAGTAGAAGCCGTTTAATTGCACTCCCATTTTCCAGTATATTTCGTGCAACTATCCGGGTGGTGCAACAAGGCGATGTCATCCAGTTGCACCTCACCACCATTGGATTTAGGAATTCCGTGCAAGTAACAGAAGTGTGTGATCATCCGTTGTGCAGTTAAGTGGCTTCTACTGTATTTATTCCCAACACCTACCGTTGTCCGGACACCTGGTCATCTCACACGCCTTCTCCTCCCTGTCCGGTCCTGTACACACCTGTCCACCGTGGCTGGGGGCAGGGTTGGTACACACCCTGTTACGGGACTGTGTACCGTCCCCACAGGTTAGGGAACATGCCGACCATGGGGACCATTCACTATAACCTCCATCAACTGGAGAAAACAGGTTTTAGAATGTTCATTTGATATCTATCCTTCAGAAATTGTTCACCTCTGGCATCCCTGTACTACATTAAATTTTAGGAATCCGTGAATAGTTTCATCAGGTTGGTACGCGTCACCGAATAGAAACTCTTTTTACACAACCATTATTCTATTATCACCGACATCTCGGTGACCGTCTGTCACCTTCTTCGTGCACATGAATGTATGACTGTACATACTTCCTGCCTTCTAAATTATGATAACAATAATGTTATGATAACGATAACAACGTTATTGCCAGATCATGGCCAAAGGCTAATTGCAAACAGAGTACATGGAACAGATGTACATGGAACTACACAAAGAATAACGGTATACAGTGGAAGCCGCTTAATTGCACACCAAATTTGTCAGCGAATCCCGTGCAATTATCCGGCGTGCGCGATAATGCGGAGTTACCCAGTTGGACCACACCGCCACGGGATTTGGGGATTCCGTGCAATTGACCGAAGTGTGTGTTCATCCGACATGCAATTAACTGGCTTCCACTGTATAAGGATGTTATCCATGTTACATATTTGTGTGCACGTGTATTGTATTGTGGCAATGCTAGTAACAATAGAAATGCATCTTCCAGATTTGCTTGGTAGAGAAGCCAAGCGTTGATGCCGAGCTTACCTGGACAGGGTTGTACGTTGCAGAACTGAATGTCACGTACATCTCCACTGCATGTCCGCTTATTCGATAGACATCGACGTTCCCTTTTCCTACTCCCCTCCCAACAGGTCCGTGTACAAGGTGTCCATTGTCCCCAGTCAGACAGATCGGCCAAGTCTGGACTTTGCTCTCCAGCTATCTCTAGAAAGCTTGGGAAAACAACCATCTCTTCTGAAGTGGTTCTGGACTGGTCATCAGTCAGTTCTGCGATCAAATCTCCCACTATGAACCGCCCTGATGAATGGTAAAAGGTATTGTATGTACTTGCCAACCTGCAAGATGCTTGTTAGTCTTCTCAATAGTTTAATTAAAGACCAGAAATCTGGACCCAGGGTTCAGAACCATAAAAGACTATAACTATCCCCTACCAGGATGTCAGTTGCTAAATTGACTCCTCACATCTTCCCAACTCATTAATGGCTTAGACCCAGTGGAAGATCTCTACCCGTCTGGCCATCAAGAACAATGACTTGGTATTGCAGCAGACGACAGGAAGAGATTTGTATATTAACTGACATCAAGATTTCAAAAGTCCGGATCCTGTCCACAAATATTTCAAGAAATCACTTTCAGACAAAGAAAAACGACCAAGGTACTAGTAGTTGCTGCAAGCATAAAACCCAAGTCCATGTGTTCACAGTTTGAGCTCGGCCATCGGGCATAATGTTCAAGGCCTTCACTTTCGAATCCTTGTTTGAACTGCCTCTCAGCAAAGACCAGCCCCTGTCAAGTTTGAACTACTTATATTTTTCAACTTGTAACTGTTTTCCCCACATTTCAACTAGCTTTGATACCATTTAGTAATACAATGTATGTGGCTTATGGTGATATTTGGTAGTCCAAAATAGACTAAGACTGGGGCTCTGTAGGACTGTACAACAAGTTGTATCTGGGTCAAATTGTCTGAGACACAATATTGCACTTCCAGACAGACCATGGTCAGCTATGCTTTATAATGTTTGTTAGCTGACTTGTAAAGCTATGCTGAATGTTATGTAGCCATACTTCAATTCCTTATCTGTTCAAGACTACTGGGTTATGTGCATTTCAAAACTGTTTTAAAGAGTAACTCTAATATTTGTTAATCTGTATCAGCCTGGCTAACTGATGTGAACACCATGGTGGTTGGGACCAGTTCTGGTAGTTTACGTTAGCCGAATTTATTGGGTGATTTTATGGTACAAATAGCTATGCACGTGACGTCACAGCAGTCATGTTGGTTGGTAAACGTGACCTGGAATCGTAACAGACATGACTGTGTGTAGTGTATCTGCACCAACACGTTATTGGTCAGTCCTGAATGATGTGATAATTACAAGATGCAAATCAACTTGGCACCTTGCAGGTTTAACCAGGCAGCATGGCGGACATAGTCGCGTGATACTAAGCCATAGTCACATGATGGCAAACATACTATAACAGCACAAAAACAGAAAAACGGTCCTTTAGAAACTTAAGATATACCAGTAAAACGCCTCACACCTATTAATGTACTTATGTCGACGTTTCTGTTAGCTATAGTCATGTCAACCATGTCTTTGACTAAAACAAAAAGAATTTTGAAAGAATAACCCACCTCTACGACAGGGCATGGTCACAGCTTGCACCAAGAGGCGCGGCCCTGGGCAATCCTTCCCATGGGCCTGTGGGATTGGCTGGTTGCATGTCCGGAACCGTCCCCGCTTCCCTTCCCCACAGTTACTAGTGGACACTGACCACTCGCTCCAGCCACTCCAGCCACCATCAACTATATAAGATCATTAATGATAGAGAAACAGGTTGTCAAGTAATATGGATTGTGGCACCCCTCATGTTTTGACTAAAAAAAAGATGTATACTGCAATGTCTGAAAGCAGTACAATGGATCTCGCTCCCACTAACCCCTGTTGCCTCGTATCGTCGTTTGCAAGGAATTAATCAGCCGTCATGGTGGTTGGTTTAACCAGAAATTAATCCATTATACAATCAGACTTTCCATGTGTCATGACTATAGCACTGGGATTAACATTACTTATTTTGTCCAGCATCTTCCAGTGATTTTAGCCTGAGTATCATCCTCCGTAGTAACCGCTGGCTCACGACTTTCGCTTGCTAACCACGAAAGTCGTGAGCCAGCGGTTACTACGTATATATACGGAGGATGATACTCAGGCTACAGTGATCTAACATGGCGGATAAAAACTATTCAACATGGCGGAGAAAATCTGCGTCATAGTCACGTGACTGCAATTAGTATGTCACAAACTAATCAAAACCCTTCTTTTCATTTGAAATATAGGCTAACCCACCATGACATGGTGGAAGGGTACAAAACTCTTCGGAAGTTGCCACTACGCCATTTCCGGCCTCAGTACGCCGAGGACAACCCTCGATGCCTGATGGACAGGTCATCTGACGTTGTCTGGTACCGATGCTGCAGTATGGGTCACCCTGGCACTGACCCCATGGGGACCATATGTTCATCCACTCCTTCGCATCCTCTGAACAAAACAGAGAAAGCATACCTTTAGCTTTGAAATACCATATGCTGGAAACAATAGCAACGGGCTCCTAACAATGTTACAAACGTTGACCTTAACAGTGCCAAGATCTAATGAATTATACCGTTATAATGCATGAAGTGTATCATTTTGAGAGATTTTCTATTAGGAATAAGAAGTACATACCTGCTGTGTGAAATAATTTTCATCTTCTTGCGAATGTACCAATACGAGCAAATTGTCACGTAATATGCGCCTGTCTAAGTGTACCATTTGATCCTATTTTCTTCAAACACAAGACAATCTCTACAGTTGGACAAAAACGAATATTTACTTCTGGGCGTTTTCAGTGACATCCATCACTCTTCTTCAGCATCATGCCTAGTGGCAATATCTAAGTATTATTTACCTGGATGTCTAACCTTCATAAATGCGTTAACGTTTGGCACCTCGAAGTTTTGTACTTCATTTGGCTTGCAATCCGACATGTCATTAAAAAAAATAGGCATACCCACCATTGCAGATGATATGAAGATCAGGGCTACTCATATACGTGTATTCCTCCACCTCTTCATCAATGTAACTGACTTGCGTTGGCTGACGCTCGTATCCACGTGTAGCGACTTCGAAGAAGCAACTACGTTCACCAACAGTCCCCTTTCCGAAGCACCACTGCCCTATTCCATGGTCCATCCACAGTACGTATACGCTGCATGTAGAGACCCCACATGGGCCGTTTTCTGTGGCCTTAAAAACGGGTAACCCAGCCAAGTCTCATCTCCGGCAGTGTAGGCAGTCAGGCTGGATCGGTGAGCCTCTTTTATTGGAGTCCCCTCCAAAATTATATTTCTACAATCTTGGAAACAGAAATCAAATATGAAATCCTAATCTCGTAGTTGTACAGTGATTGATCATAGATTTGATAGACGGAGAGAGAGAGACAGAGAGACAAAGACAGAAACAGAGAGAGACAGAGAGAGAGAGAGTGAGAGAGACAGAGAGAAACAGAGAGAGACAGAGAGAGAGAGACAGAAAGAGACAGCGAGAGACTGAGAGAGAGAGAGAGAGAGAGAGAGAGAAAGAGTGAGAGAGTGAGAGAATGAGAGAGAGAGAGAGAGAGAATGGGGTGTACAATTAAACGGCGTCTATTGTATTAGTATAACATCCTAGTAGCGTACATACTTCCTGAGGAACATTTCTTGTTCTGTGTGCACTCTTTGATCTCCACAGGCTTGCCGGCACACCTCCAGCCGCCATTCCGCGGTGCCGGGTCGCTACAGTTCCGTCGGCGGACATTGGAGCCCTGTCCGCAGCCTACTGAACAGTCGCTCCACGGACCCCACTCCGACCACTGTCCATCGACTTATGACAGGAGTCACACATTCATGTAAAGGTACACAAATTGCCCATTATACATGTAGTATTCAAGCCACCAGTCAGAATTTTCTGGCCGGATCCAAATACAGTACATCAGTAATGTTAACATATAAAATAACGTTGTTTTTTTTTTAAATCATGCATACATTAACTTCTAATTGCAACATTTATCAACCACACTTCAACATTACAATGTCATGGGCCTCAAAATGGCGAAACGCAATTTACAAAATGCACATAGACATTAACGTATTACTAAGTTCATTAACGTAAGTTCATTAACGTAAACTGTGGGCATAAGTGATGTGAGGATATAGATATTTACATATTATGGCGATTTATATGATGTGACGTTGTACATGATTTGGTGATTAATCTAATGTGGTGACTTACATAGTAAAGTGCATTTACATAATCTGGCAATTTACATATTTAGCGTAGTGATTTGCATAATGCTACTTATTATTATAGCGATTTACATAACGGTAAACCTACCCCTGCATGACCTGGAATACTTATAGCAGGCCAGATCCGACCAGTAGGAATTCTGAAATGTAGCAAGTGCAACGCAACGATTGTTGATGAGTTCAAAGTGAAATATGACAGCATTTGAAGCAAGGCATGTTTTTCTGATGACGGAGAACTATTGAAGAAGAGTTTCTTTAGAGTTGCCAATATATGGATCAGAAATGTAAATGTAAACACTTGAAAAAGAATACAGTATGACACCGTTCAACACAAATTTAATGTAATAAGGAATGACAACAGCACATTGAAGAACAAACGACGCGTAAGATCCAGTAGGCATTCGACCGTGCCTGACTAATGACTAATTCTGCCACCTCTGAATTCTACATCCTGTTAACCTCGCAAGTCTGGCCTATTTGGGTGACCCATATTTCCACTCACAAACAAACTCACAGCCCGAACTTAGTATCTACTTTTTCATGGATGTAATTATAACTGGTTCAATATATTACGAATCATAACATGGGTACTCACGACTTCGTGCAGGTTTGGAAGTAAGTGTGTTACTTGCTCGTAAGTGCACTTAGCGAAGACACACAACTGTTCAAGATGGGGATGAGCTGCATGGACTTCATTCAGACGATCTATCGCACCTTGTAATGAGGAGGCATGGTGGTGGGCGTAGCCTGTGGGTGATTGACAGTAAAGTTCAACAATGTTCAGAAACTTATAGAGTGAGGGGAACGTAAGCTGGTCTCTGACACTAGCATGGAAGCAAAATATATCTAGATATGCCGTACACTGGGTGTTTAAAATACCGAAACAAGTAGCAGTAGCTAGCAGCAGCAGTAGTAGTTCCAGTAGTGGTAGTAGTACTAAGGCCCCGTTCATGATGCAAAAATTAATGCGGATGCATCCGCATTTTTGGTCGATGCGGATAAATTTCTCATCATGAATGCTCCGAAACGGATTTGATGCGGATTTTTCGGGACCACCTCGGGAGGTGGATTTGAAACGGATTTTTTAAATCCGCATTTGCGAACTGTCATCATGAACGCAAATGCGGCGTGAATCCGCATTACATCCGGGTAACATGGGGTCAAAGTTCGCGCCGTGACGCGGGAAACTGTGAAATTTTAGCGGTCACCATGGCCGCATCTCACTGCAGCCAGGTCAAGGCACAAAACCTTTCGTCGCTGCCGCCTCGTACGTTCCCTTCCGCGGGCACACAGCATTTTCAGGAAAAACACTAACAACAACAGCTGGGGATCCGCCATCTTTTTCGCAATGTTCTGTTGTTGCGTAATATTCTAATTCCCTGACGCGGATCTGAAACGGATTGCCCGTTGGCATCGTGGACACAAAATGTAAACCGTTTGCATGCGGATCATGATCGGATGGACGCACATGCGGATGCATCTGAACGGGGCCTTAGTAATACCAAGGAGGTTAAAGAAAGAGTATCTTTAACCTCCTTGGTAATACATTGTAGAAGCAGTGGTAGAATTTGCAATACCATAATTTATAATTTGTAATAGTAGTAGTAGTAACTATAGTGTAATATTAGCTATTCCAGCAAATAGGACAACAGGTTTGCGCGTGAGTAATTTATGTGAGGAAATTAACATAAAAATCAAAATCGACGTTCAAAAACACTTCTGAAGACCTGTGAAAGAAATTACTCTTGCATTTTCACCCCAATTGTGAATACTGCTGTAAGTTTTGAAGCCAATAAGATTTCTTAATATAGTGGTAGATAGTTTACATCGCAGTGCATCATCGTCAACACAGCTGTCCCAATGTTGCAAACATATCTACTTAATATATTTATGATAAATACTTGTTTTCGTTTATTCAAATGAAAGATTTTCAGACATGCTTTAGATAATAAACGGCAGGTAAAATTTACCTTTCTTCTGGTAGTAATTTCGGTGAGGCCACTTGTTCCACTCAGAACCCGGAGACGCCGCCTTGTCCTTGTTACTACTACGGAGCCAACACCGTGCACTGTCGCCCTCTGGCGATCCCGCGGGGCGATGGTTGAAGGACAGACATGGCGGGTTGACGCCGTCGTAACTGCCGTAACCTTTGAGACAGCGACGGGCACACTCTTCTGCGTCTATGTCGTTGTACGCCACTATAAAGTCAGGATTATCACCGAAGAAGTGGCCTTCCTCCTTAGTGAAGAGTTCTTCGTACGATAGATGAGCTGAAGCAGAAATATCATTAAAGCATTTTAAACTTCACAATACAACACATAAACTATCAATGTATGCTGACGATATACAGATAAAATATCTGCACAAAATCTGTTAGACACATTAAATGTGTTAAAAAGATGTAGCGACCTCGAATTAAATAACAAAAAAGTGTGGCAATTAAAATTATTGCCATAGCGACGGTTTTAATGTTTATAAGTTTTACAGATTGTTGTTGTTAATGGGTTTTAATAGTCGTATTCCATTCGTTTGGCGATCGATGTTCATAGAGCATTGCTGTCAAAGGGGGTCCCTTGTGAGTGAAGGGTGAACTAATGTAAATGCTCCTCATCGATTTTACAAATCAGGGCCTCATTTTACATGAATGATATCAGTTGATCATCCTCTCTAGCTAAATAACAATATGCTAAAAAAAGGGTTTTTGCCAGTATCGATATAGATAGATATATGGATATATAGATAGATAAAAATATTTTGCTACTGAATTAATTGTGTTTGTCATGAATTATGCAAATAAGGCTCTCATTTGCATAAACTATATAACTTGATCATCTCCAACAAATTGACATGCGCAATATATGTTAAGAAAGGAGACTTTTGTCGCCTTTTCTGCTAATTTATGCAAATTAGGACCTAATTTGCATAGTTAATGTTAAACGATGTTCACTTGTACATAACTTCCAAATGCTACAAGTAAGAAGTTCCCGTCATTTATCAAAATGACATTATAGCATTTTCTCATTAATTATACAAATTATGCATTTATTTTATCAATATTCTCCTCTTCCTCAGTTACAAAGGTCACATGTTGTAATGGTCCTTTAATTGAGCTGAGCATGTTTCCCAATTTATTATGCAAATTAGCTTCCACTCATAATTCTTCATAATTAATATGTAATTATATTAAGCATCACGTAACCTATCCACATACCAAAAACCATAACAATCCGTCAACCCCTTCTTTAGTTATTCCCTTTAGAAGTCTGACACCTGTCCTGCAGTTCCAAAATAAGCCGCTAGGGGGCCCAAACCTATACCACTTACTTACAGCATCAAGAGCTGTCTACCACTTAAGATTCATAGCCGCAGCATGTCCAGAACTCGAGATATCAAACCAAGAAGTTCCGCTGCAGTACCGTAACAGGCCACTAGAAGGCCAAAAATCTTATCGCTTCCAGGTCTCAACAAGACCTACCCACATACCGAATATCAATACAATTCATCCAGGCGTTCTTGAGCTATGGTGGTCTTCTACAACCGGCACACACATACAAACGCTACCCAAAATATAACTTTCTTGGCGAAGGTAACTAGCACATCGCTATCTCACAACCACCACATGTTTTAAGCTCAAACAATGCTTGTTTCACACATCAGTTTGTACTTTTGAAAACAGAAAGATATTAAGGGTGAAGAAGGCCACCAAACTTTCCAAACTCCTGGACACATAAACCACGAACGAACCCGGAAGTGATTTCCACGACTCACAGGTCATTTTCCGAGAAACATATCTCCACAATCTTTTACCCCCTGTTTCAAATGTTTACATTTCCATGACCACCATACTACATACTACAATTCGGGTACGTCTGAAGTCCTAGGCTTTTCTCAATTTTGCACGGCTATCAATCAAAAATTACCTTGCGCGAATACGGAAAACACTGCTGAGCACGTACGTGCCCTGGGCGACTGGAAAGCTTACCCGTGGAGGTAATGGTACAGTCCGGCAGGATGCAACTACGCATGCGCGGACTTTTGACATTCCTGACATTCCTATACAGTTTTTAGAATACTTTGGAAACGGTTCCACACTATACTATTAAGCTCGCCCATCAGGCGTCGCTAAAAAAAACGGAGGCCCTCTGGGTAGGAACTAATAGTAATAGAGAGGACCATCCGTTACCAGTTAAGTGGCCTGAGTGCCCCATCAAGGCTCTTGGCGCTCACTTCGGATCAGACCGAGTTAAGTGTTACAAGGAAGACTTCGAAAACAACTACACGAAAATGGTGAAGGCCTTTAATATATGGAAACAGAGAAACCTAACTGTAATAGGACGGATTTTAATTGTAAAGACTATTGGTATCTCAAAGTTAATATACATATGCTCAATCTTGCATGCTCCTCCCCATTTCTTAAAAAATGTAAATGACTATATTTCCAGATACATATGGCGAGAAAACCACCAAAAGTAAAAATGAACATTTTGATTGGCGAGAAATGCCAGGACGGTTTGAAGATGATGGATTTTTTTTTAATGAATAAAGCCTTAAAGGCGATGTGGGTAAAAAGAATCGTAACAGATACTCGTAAGGAAAAAGAATACATGTTTGAAAAATGGGGGGGGGGTGGTCCTCATATTTCAGTGTAATTACTCTACAAAGTTGTTAGACACTTCTCACCTGTCAATGTTTTATAAAGATGTTCTAACTGCGTGGGAGGAAGTAACTATGACGAACCAGAGACACACAGACAAATTTGTTCACAGGTACTATGGGATAATAGATTTATTATAGTAGAGGATGTTACATTACGTTACAAACTCTGGATTGATGCTGGCATTATTTATCTGAATGACTTGCTGTATGACGATGGAACATTTATTACTAATGAAGATTTACACAATCTGTATGGTTTGGATATGGACTCGTATCAAATATTGAAATGGAAAAGCATTATAAGAAATATGGAAAATATAATCGTCGCCAAATCTTCATGTATACCGAATTCATACATCCTTACACAGCAACGTGCAAACAAATATATAACATTTTATTTAATAAGAAATTTGTACCCCCAAGTAGAGAGATCAATATTGTTAATGACATCGGTGAAGATAATGTTAAAAAAGCTTATAATGTTATATTCACAACTACCAAAGAAAGTAAACTGCAATACTTTCAATATAAGATTGTACACCACTTCTTACCGACTAACAGCTGGTTACGTAAGGTAAAACTAATAGAGAAAGACAGCTGTAACAATTGCGATGAAAGGCATACCATAGAACATTTGTTTATTCATTGTAGATATACTAGTCTATAGAATTTTGGCAACAATTTAGATATTGGTGGAAAAGCGTGACAAAGCAAGATATACGTTTAAGCATTATCACCCCAATTGTGAATACTGCTGTAGTTTTGAAGCCAATAGAATGTCTTAACATGGTGGTAGATAGTTTACATCGCAGTGCATCATCGTCAACACAGCTGTCCCAATATGTTGCAAACATATCTACTTAATATATTTATGATAAATACTTGTTTTCGTTTATTCAAATGAAAGATTTTCAGACATGCTTTAGATAATAAACGGTAGGTAAAATTTACCTTTCCTCTGGTAGTAATTTCGATGAGGCCAGTTGTCCCACTCAGAGCTCAGTACCGCCGTGTCCGCGTTACTACTATGGAGCCAACACCGTGCGCTGCCGCCCTCTGGCGATCCCGCGGGGCGATGGTTGAAGGACAGACATGGCGGGTTGACGCTGTCGTAACTGCCGTAACCTTGCAGACAGCGGCGGGCACACTCGTCTGCGTCTATGCTGTTGTACGCCACTATAAAGTCAGGACCGAAGAAGTGGCCTTCCTCCTTAGTGAAGAGATCTCCGTACGGTAGAGGCGCTGAAGCAGAAATATTAAACATTTTAAACTTCACGGGAGGCACGTACTGTCAATCAGATGTCATAAATGAACTTTTCCATAAACATTGATATTAATTGGACTTTCATAGCCTTCCGCCAAATCATGATTAAGAGATTTGCCTGTATTAGGCAAATTTTGCTGTTAAGGTGGGACTCTAAATTTTGCAGTACGAAAATCAGTCAACTACCAGTCTGAAGGGCCGACACGCCTTCCAAGGACCCGGGTGCCCCTGAGTTTGGCGGGCACAAGGCCGTGAGGACGGGGGTGTTAGCGGGACAGGGCCGGATGGATATTGAGATCGGTGGTGGTGTAGGATCAAGCTACTGGGAGTTGCTTCCCTCTGTCATTTGGAACAAGTATCTTTCGTGCCGGTGACCTATTTCTCCTTAGAAAACCTGGGCGCCCTAGGTGGAACGTATCTAGACTAACGTCTTCGCGGCAAACATCTTCATCTGTCCCCGAGAAGCCAGCCATAGTTGTTCGGCAGCAGTCCTAAGTATGTATTTGCCGAACTCTTGGGTCAGAGACAACAAGCAATGGCAACACTTCAACAATTTTGGCAGGAAACCAGGTACAAAATAATTTACCCGTGTTAGGGTGTTCTTTTGTCTGCGTTATCTTAGAAAACAATATTGTTTGGTACTTCGACTTGTGTTTTTTTTTTATATCTTACACTGCCTATAAAAACTTAACCCTGCATACGTAACTTAGATATAAAACAGCAACCCCTAATCTTGTTCCCCTATTTTTGATAACACAGATATATGTATATGTATATGTATACAAATTTCAAATCAAGCTGACTTCTGCTGACAAGCCGGAGGAGATGATTTTTCTCGATCTCGATCACCAGCAGTACCTTTACCCTTTAGAAAAACGTTTTTTTGCATGACAAGGGAAAGATGTCATTCGAAATAAAGGGATGTAAGAAGACTTTTGTTGGCTTTTTGTTGTCAATCGGCTGTGGGGTTGCCGGTATACTTAGGACTTTTGAAACCGCTCATATCACAACAGCGCTAGAAATGTCAAATAACGAATAAGCTAATACATATATAAGATGTGATCTTAACCTCACGGAAAATGTCCGTTGTGACACGGACTTTCTATATTTGTCAAACCTCACTAAAATTGTCCATTTGCGACATAGAAATTCTATACATGTCAAACATCACTGAAAATGTCCGTTTGTCACACACACAGACACACACACAGACACACACAGACACACACAGACACGCACACACTCACACGCTCGCGCATGAACACACACGCGCGCACACACACACACGCATAGGGCTGGGTATCGGTACAGTGTACAGGTACAAAACCGGTTTTTCTTATTGGACCGGTCCAGAAAATCCGGACCTGAAAAACTTAGGTAGACCGGATGTTTGACCGATTAGAAAAATAAAAGATTATTTCATGGTGGAAGAAAATAACAAGAGTAGAGTTGATAGTAATTTATACCAAGTTTTACAGCCAATCGTACAGGTGCAGTTAGTGTTGTATGATTTTAAAACGCCAGTGTAAGTCTAATACTCCACCAAACAGATTTCTTTGCAGTGAAATGGACCATTGGTATGAGTCATACTGCATCAGGTCCAGGTTCAGGTCCGGACCTGGACCTGATCCTTTGGACATGAACCGGACCTGGACCCGAATGTTCTGTACCGGTACCCACCCCTACACACGCACGCACTACTTTACTAACTTCGTCGGGCATAGAACTATTTTGTTCCACCGACATTACACCAGGATTTACTTACCATTGTTGTCGTCAGCCGAACATGTTGACGGGAAGGAGACCAGAATGACACAAATGAAAATAAACAAAACTTGTTGTGCCCACGTGACCTGTATTAAACATGAACACATACATATTACATGAATGAGAAGACTTTTTACAAGTGTACAAGAAAATGGTAATGTTTTTTTTTACGAAAATGACACCTGCAATTTGTGACGTCATATGCTCGACTTGCTGGCTTAACTTTGTGTGTTTAATTGTGATGCACCTTTGTGAAGCATTTGCATGGATTTTGCAAAAAACGCAAGAATCGCTATGTAAAACCGTATGAATTTTATGAAAAACGCACAAATAATTCATACTTCGAAAAACAATGCGAAATCGTACGAATCTTGGTGAAGCGCATGAATCTTATGAAATACGCACGAACCTTATGCAAACGTTGGGAGAAGGCATGTTTTGAGCGTTTCTACCAGTGATTTCTATTCAAAGCATTGAGTGGACATATCCTATCACGAAGACGTAATTGATAGCCTATGAGCTACTCTTTTGCTTCATTTCGGCGCATCACATCGAATTTTACCGCTCTTGTATACTGGGTAACAAACCCTTGTGTTAATGAAGAAGTTTATTTGCAAGTTCGTGCCCGAGGGCTAATTGCAAGTACATGGTATAAACACAGTAGATAACGTTATACAAGTGACAATGGACAGTTATGAACAATATTCTACTGTAATACTAGAGTTGGCTATTTCTAAACAGGTTGGGTTTGACTTCTTTTTTGGAAGCAGCGGGAGACGATTATACGGAGAGCACATGGTGTTCCCTTCTGGCATATAGAACGCAATCTTGGTAAAATAGCCGCCGAGCAGGCTTAAAACAACTGTCAAAGTCGGGTGGATTTTCATCCAACTGTCACGCGACAAGCCTTTCGAATTCCTTAGGACCACGGAACAATTCGAAATGCAAATAAAAACGGTTCGAAACGCGCTCGATTCACTACGTGGCTTGGCGACTGAAATATTGCAAATTTGAACACAATTCTTCCACCAATATAAAGCATACGAATGTGCACGCGGGGCTATTTTAGTTTTATTTCCGGATTAACAAGTTAAAAAGAAGCGGGGACAAACTATTACGACTTAATAAACAACCTACTTGTACACTCAGCTTGTCTTTATCCGTAGCTAGCGCTTGTCCGTACACACTATGTACTGACTTTCAACTTAGGGAACAGCAGACTTATAGTACGTAAAGAACACTTACCATTGCGCTTTTAGTAATGTAACCAGAGCTTGCTGCTTCGCTACATTTTAAACCTCAGGGTACAGGGTACACTGCCGATGTGGCGTGACAAATTGTTTGTCACACCAAAGTTTTTGGTAAACATAAGATGCTACCATTACCGATTAACGGCGTCTTCTGTTTCGAATCGGTGTTCCGGAAAATTCGCGTCACTCGCTTTCGAAACGTGAACCGTGTTCGAATGTTCGAACTGTGTCTCCCGCGTGACTTGGAGTCATTCTAGGTCGTGATCAAATGATAAATTTGATTTTGAACTTTCCCATTCCCAAGAGGGATTATATTTGGTGCCCGTCTTTCGTGCATTTTTTCATTGATCAATACTGATGCCAATTTAATTGTTTGAAACATCAATTAGTATGTTTCCATATTGTGTATTCCATAAGATGAGTATAGATGATATGTATGTCATCCTACACCATGTATATAACGTTATATATATAAATGTTCTTTTTTGTTTTCATTCCTATCCTTTATGAACTTAGAAAATTGTTATTGATAAGTATCCTGTCCAAATCCATATGTATTTCCCCTGTTTCTGTCAGTTATCCCTTTGTAATAGCCATAGGCTAGTTGGGCAGCCCTGGCTGTGTGTTCTGAACAGCCAAACCAATAAATAAATAGTAAAATAATGGTTCCTTGTTTTAATCTTTATTTCGTCCAATTGCCTGCTCTACAGTTTCTTGCAATAATCTGACAACCAAGATATCAAATCCATATGGTCCAGGGGAGAAATAGAGTTTAATCTATTGTAATTAAATTCATGCCCGAAGGCAAGTAAAGGTTACAATCATATCATACCTTATTTTCACCTTTGAATTCTCATATCATATCATATCATATCATATCATATCATATCATATCATATCATATCATATCATATCATATTATATGTATAAAATACTAGTATTGGTTCCTTGATTTTTAAATCCACAGTTTTCCCGCCCAAATTTAAAATTCGTCTCCTCCCGTGATGCTTGGTGGCGAAATCAACACTTCCCACTTCCGGATCTCGAGGGTCGCAAAGAAAAAGAACTTCCCAGATTTCAGACGACAAAAACAACGAGTTACACGGCGAATTTGGTGGCCTAAAAGTTGTTTTTACCTCAATGGAGGCGGAGGGATCGCTGTGCCGGGCCCTGTACGACTTTGTGCCCGAGCCAGGCGAGCAGGGGCTGGCGTTCGAGGCCGGGGACTGGGTCCGCGTGCTGCAGACGGCCGAAGACGGCTGGTGGGAGGGCGAGAAAGACGGCGGCGTCCGGGGATGGTTCCCCGCTACGTATGTTGAACTTGTCGACGAGGTAAATACCCTTTCAATGTGATTTTAACCCTTCATACTGTCGTGTACACTTAAGCAGGTTTTACTTCATTTATTCTGACCCAATTTTCCGTAGAAACCTCGATAATTTTGCGCAGGGAAGCAAAGAGAAAGTTTCAAGTTCGCTAGAACGACTGTGAACATGTGGACAAAATTTTCAGACGAAACCAAGGAGGTTGAAAGAGTTTAAAAAAACCTCTTTCAACCTCCTTGACGAAACCAACCGTGGCCAAAAGAGGAACTTCTTTCTACAATTTTTCTCTCAGAAATGCGAAATATCTTGGTTTCATGGTATGTATTTCATTACCTTTGAAATGACTAGTAGTATTTTGAAACTTTGTGTAGCAAACTCTTTTGTATTCGGCTTTAATTTGTTACACAATACTCTGTTGAATAGACTTGTTGATATTTACCCCCATTGTTGACGATTGGGTGGCCACAAAACAACACAAAGGCTAACCTCCAACAACAAGTCACAATGCACACACTCAAGGTAAAGGCGTAGGTTTCAAATTTCACATAGAGTATTGATTATGTGCATGGTAATAATTTGTTTATTCACAGAAGACATTATTTGGGGGGACATCTTTACATGTAACGTTAGTAAGTTGTTTCAGGACGTGTGAAGGCAGAATGTCTAGTCATAGCCTGGGACACAAATTTTCTGATTCAAATCATAGCACCACAACAGTTTGCTGTATGAAATTTGTTAGCAGATATAACTTTTCATGTTAAGAATATAATCAGTTGTGTCATCGTGATTGGCGATAACAGATTGTGAAGTTGTTTTTATCAAACATCATTGTCGTAGAGTAAGGTCATGAAGAGTGTCTGCAGGAATTCCGATACAAGAATAATCTTGTGAAATCTTTCTTATCTCTTCTGTAAATACGTCCGTCTGAAGATGGCTGGTCAAAGATATCTATATACAGATATCACTTGCCCTTATTTTCTTAAGCCACATCTACTGTATACTTCTGCTAGTTTCTATTGATATATGTTTTGGAAGATTGCACTTGAAAATTGTTTGTACACCCCTGCACTTTTGTTTGGGCTTCTAACATGGTCCACAATAGGACAATCCCTTTGTCAGTTGCTTTCTATTGAAGGAAAGGTCATGACTTTGAGACTAGCGAAGAAAAGCATGTCATGTCTGGTGCAGATATCCGATGTGGTAGATCCTACTACTATAGGACAAAGGCATTGCTTTATGAATAAGAATTCCTAGACAACCACGAAAATGACTCAAAGTATTCAAGAAAGTCGAAGCGTTTGTAGCTGTTGACTTGATGTTATTTTTTTATAACCGTTTAAACTCATCTAAATATATCAGAAATTCAAAGCCTCTGGAAGCCAATGTAGTTGAATCATAAATGATTACTAGTAGTGTAGCAACAACGTATATGCATTTTGCTGCTTTGACCACAATTATCAGGAAAGGCAACATGTTCGTCACGGTTTAGACAAGGCCAGATTGTTATCTAGATATTTGGAAGCTAGAACTTAGAAGGAAGTTAGTACTTTTCAGACTCAGCATATGTCTGTGCCATGCACAATCTCTATCTCAGTCATATCCTCTACTCCAAGCTAATAATCATATCCCCTTATGTCCACATTTGATTATTATAATACACCAGGAATTTTCAGTCATTTATGTTTAAAAACAATAGCACAGAGTAGTCTAGTACTGTGGTAGTCTAGGATGTACACAGTACAATCTCTAATGCTAACAGATTTCTTTATGTGTACGCTAACCCTGCTGACCCTTAACTGTTAGAGGACCTCCTACAAGTGCCATCCCCATGTGTAACTCTGTACCTCAGAACTTCAAACATGCGTGTGGATGCTTGCCAGACTGAAATGCTATACAGTTCACTTTTCATGTGAATCATCACTCTTGACATGAATCTGTTTTCCTCCCTATATCCAGCCCCAGGCCTGACCTTATGTATATGTATAGTTATACCAGGCTTCTTTCTTTTCTTCCTATCCTGTCTGGCTTCCTTCCTGATGTAAAATCGGCATGTTGACCTCGTAAAGACTACCGTACACAACAAAGACATGCCTGAGTCGTACTGTAATTCATTTTCATGGTAGTTTTATTCAACGTTAGGAGGCTAAGGAAAAGGAAATTTTTGAACTGTTTGAAATTCATGATTGAAACAATTCTGTTACACAGTTGCATGTAGTCTTAGATAAGTTACAAGGAGGATGCAATTTGTATGTTTTGGCCAAATTTGGGTGACATTGCTAAATGTGGCGAGGCAATCATGAAAAATAAATCCGTCATGAAATTTAAGATTTTCAATATATTTAGTACTTCTTTTTTTTTGAAGCTCTTTTATTTCGGTACTTCTAAGACATTTTAAGTAAAAATTAACTCACAATTTTTTGATTTCATAAAAGCATTTTGAGTACATGGGAGTTAAAATGCAGTATATACAGTTAATACATGTTCAGTACAGACGGTTTTGCACTGTATATTATTATTAGTTCCTTGATACTGTGTGTACCAATATATACAAATGGCTAACATTCTAAGTTGCTGCCAGGAAACCCATCTACGCTAATTTGCCAAATTGTTTCTGTGTAATGAAATTTACTGGAGCGTAAAAAATCGTGTTATGTTCGTAACTGAATTACGGCATTAGACAGTGTTCGCTTTATGTGTACTAAAGCTTTAGCATAGAAGAACTGCACAATAATGGTATTAGCAGTTAACTTGAATAGCACATTCAAGAATTTACCTGTCATATTTTCATTAAATTCAAATAGGTTGTAAAAAGACGAAGCATTTCTCTGACAGATGTAACAGACTTCCTTGTAATTATCAAAATATGAAATAGTTGAACAGAATGCTAAATGTATGTTAAAAAAGAAGGTTAAAGTAACTTAAACTCAAAATAATGTACATTGCCATTGTAGTAACAAAAGATTTTTAAAAGCATCGTTAGATTGTGTATGTAATTTGAAAGTCAACATAATCAGCCAATTACCTTAGGAGCAAAGTCAATATAGACTTGATTGCCATGTCCTCTCTCAATTTTTTTTTCTAATTTACAGCAGGGTGTGGAAAGCAAATCCAATCTGTAATGTATCAATAGGGTTCCTGTATTGTTTGAACCTCACCTAGGCCTTCAACTGAAGTGTTATGATGTAGACTGCTATGAAGATAGTGCAAGGTGTAGGGAAAAATATTGTATTTCTGGTTGCTTGACAGACCCTAGTGGGTTTTTTAGGGTTGGAAGGGACATGAAATTGTCTGCCATACACTGCATGATGGAATTAGAAACTTTTGCTCCCCGTATATTGCACAGGGATTATTGAGGTCAGGCTTTGAGTTTGAACAATTGCTGTAAGAATGTATAGTAAATATTGTACTTCTTTGTTCAATTTATTGATACATGTATCAAACATGTGAGAAGTTTAGTGTGAACTGAAAGCATAGTCACCTAAAACCCCTCATCCTCATCCATTATAAGAATTATGTATAATCTTGTTATATTAGCTTATTATCATGAGTTTCATGGCAACAATTAGTATCATTGTAGTCCATTCAATCAGATTGTCTGTTCCTGTTCCTCACTTCCTGTCATTTTCTGTGAAAATCATATTAGCGCCAGATAGTTCATGTGATATTCATGATATCACTTGACACTTTCATGCAAGTGATTCAATCACTTACAAAAGAGGTGCCAACTCTTGCCTTAATCATTCTAATCTCAAACTTTCAAAGCCACCCTGTTTCAGTGGGTTATGTGCATTCTGTGGGTCTAAATCATATGGGGTAAACTAAATGTGTCACAAAATGATGAAAATGACGAAAATTTTTTGTTGCTAGCAGGAATATAGAGAATTTTCCTACTTTATTACATCAAAGTCAACCTCCCAATTTGACAAATGATATGGATTTTCAAAATTTACTGCAATATTTTTTTATTTGTACTGCATTGTCCCCCATGCAGACCCACATCTTTATCTTGTATCAGATCCAACCATTGCTACCTATGCACCACAACATTGAAAGCATGCACAAGCCAAACAAGGCCAAGATCCCTCTGGCTGTACCAACTTGGCTTTGGCCACAGATTTAGCAAACCTTGACTGTCTTCCAGTACCATGTTGATCAAGCTTCAGATATGGTTCTTGGAGTTAGACATTCTAATGCAAAAATTTGATCTAGAGGTCAAGTTTTTATAGATAGGACCAGGGACTGAGGGAGAAGAATTTGATTCTTGAATATCTTACTTCCATACTTTTTAACATACAAGGTAAATGTTCAGGCTTTCTCTTTAAAACCTCTTACTATATATATGATATATATTGACATGCAATTTTTTTGCGTTAGTTTTATGTTCTTAATTGCTGTGAGCTTTCACCACAAACGGGCCACCCTGCAAAGTCAGTGTCTTGCATTGCATATCTATAGTTTCGACAATGATCAAGGATATCTGAAATTACAAATACCTTTAACATGTTGGTATTCTAGGTCAGAACCGTCAAAGAACCAACGAATAAGATTGGTGTGGCCTAAGACTTTGTCCACTGTTTTCCATAGTGTACTACATGTGTAGACATTTTGTGTATCTCCCTAGATGTATGTCCACACATGGTATTCATTCCCAGTCTACATCATGTGTAGCTGCTGGGTTGTATCTTGCTGCTATCCTGGGGTGCTCACATGTTTGGCTCATTACCCTTATCAGTTTCAAGTAGAGAGCTGATAACCCTCAAACCTGGATGCCATCCTGGTCAGTTAAGTCAGATTCAATAATTGTCTAGTGAAGGTGTAGGAATAATCCTATCTATTATCAGAAGGTGGTACTCAAGCAGATATTGTTTTGCGGGGATTTACTTTGAAGTCATGTTCACGGAAAAATGGAGTGTTCACTGCCGTTCTAAGTGCACGGTAGTGCCATTGACTGCAGTCTCATACAATAAAATAGAATAATGGAAAAATAAAACCACTGCGAACATTTCTTCATTTTGTAGTACTGTAACAATAATCTTGGAATGTGTGTTGTCCTGTCCTTCCTTTAACTTTAAGTCAGCATCCTTTGAGTCAGTATTTCAAGTTCATGTCATGAACTTGTTGAGACCATGATTGATCCGTAAAAATAAGAAACATGGATTCCCATACAATTAGTGGGACAGAAAAACTGAAAGCTGAATTTTTATATTCATCATTGAACAAGTACCCTTATTCTTATACTATAGACATATTTTGGTCTAAAATTGTAAAGAATGAAAATGTAACATATACATGTATTTGATACAAGCATGTTTAGAGTGTTACTGTTTGCAACGTTATAGAATTGAATTAAGATTTTTGCCATTATCAAAAGATAATGTGGTACTAGTTGCAACTTCGTGCATGTGTTATACATAAATACAGTTGAGTGCCATTTACAAATTGTAACTTTAGAGAAAGTGCAGTGTAGCCTGTGGCTTGTTTGGCTGGGATGTGAGGTTGGATAGGAATGTTTCTGCACCCTTTTGTGGTATATGGGATGTAGGGTTCCAGGCTAATGATACATCTGGACTATGTAACTTCTGGCAATACTTTGGTTCAGACATTTTTGGTGCATGAGCTCTACATTGCCATTGGCTTACTCTGCCTAACAATAACTGTAAGTAATATTAGCCAATACCAATTTATTTTCTTGCTTCTCAGACATTTATTTTACTTGTAGCAAAAATCAACATGAATTCAAGATGATTACAAAGTACGTATAATATTCAAGATGATTACAAAAGTATTCAAGATTATTAAAAAGTATTCAAAGAGAGCTGTTAATATTAGAACTAAACTATTGCCATTCCCCAAAGCTGCATGCATCAAGACTGCAGTCTCTGTTTTCATTTTGATTTTCCAGTACATTCTTTTCAAAATCCCCAAACCAACAAATGGCAATCAGTATGACTGGAATGAACCTTTGGTAATTCTACAGTGTACCTAGCAGGTGGCTAAATTCCTTTCAATTATCAGTTGCACTAGATCTCCTACAGTTGCACTAACCTAAGGCCAGGGATAATTTACTGCATTCCATGATGGAATTCTAAGGAACTGGACTTGGGCCAGTTGAGTCATGGTGAGACTATATGAGTGGGTGGGTGGCAGGATTTCTATGAGTATGATGTAATGCTGAGGACGGTGCCTCTCAGGGTCAAGTAAACCAAGTCATATTTGGGCATTTCTTTCTAAGGAATACCAAACCTAACCTTGCAGCGATGAAAAACACATGCCAAGCTGGCCTGGTGTTATGCTACCACACTTGATAAAAAAATATTAAGACATTATTCATGAAATGAAAGTAATAGAAATAAGTACTAACTTAAAAGGAAAAATGTTTTTAATGTTATGTGCTGCACAGCTACAACTTGTATCTCTTTCTTCAAATGGTAACTTTTTAACCCTGTATTCTGTACATTCACTTATTTTTTTGGTAGGACTTAACATAATGGTACTAGGAAAAGAGGTTTTTAGTGTTCAAGGTTGAAATAGAACAATCCAATGGAAATGTATATTTGCTGTGTCTAAAGTAAAACTACCATATCCAAATTCACAGTATCCACTCAGATGGTTTTACTTTTATGGCTGAGATAATATCAAAATGAGTCTATTTGTTATTATATCGTGCCTTGAAAAGGCTATGCCATCAAATAAAGACTGTTTCGTAAAGAAGCTTCTGTCAGCAACCCACTTTTTGTTGTGTCAAGAGATCATACCATTTCTACATGATTTGTATTTCCTGGGACCTTGTGTGTTAAGACGTAGGTAGACCAGTATGTGTGGTATCCTTGTGAGATATAGCCAGACAGTGTGAGTCATGGCATTTGACTGGAAGTGTTGACTTTACCTTGTTTACATTTCAGCTGTACATGTCTCCTACAACAGTAGCATGGCTGCAATCAGTTTGTCTAAGCCACTACTAGTACTGGGTCAATGGCTGACTACTCTAGCTGTTTGGAAACATAATATTTTTGATTGTGAAAATTTATGGCTACTGTAATTCTTGAAATTCTTGAGGTGTTTGTTTTTGTGAACTTTGTTGCAACCTGTGGCAACCTCTGCGAGGTCAATGACATAGTGAATATCGTTTTACAAAGTCCTACAGAATTGTTATCATTGCAATTTTAAAATACTGTGAAAACTCAACTGGAAAATGAAGCCACTGCAAAAGCAACTGAACTTACAGTTACAAAACTGTAAATGCATAAACTTTCACAGTGGTTTAATGGCCGTGAAAACATTTTTCCATGGCAGTATGAGACTACAGTGCATGGTGCTACCGCGAACTTAAACCACTGAGAAAATTTCTATTTCCCATTACCATGAAGTTAAATCCCCACAAACTTAGATACATTTACAACTGTATGTGACATTTTAGTTGTTGGAGGAGGGGAAAGAAACAATAAAGACCAGGTTGCATTTTGAACAGTTTTCTAAGTGTAAGCACTGAACATCGAATGCATTTTTTCCCCAAAGATTTGAAATCTTTTTGACATCTTTGTTTTCCTTGAGTCTTGTTCCTTTGTACTCTTGAATAGACCATTGTTGGTAGAAAAATATTTACAAAAGTGGAAGAGCCAGTAATTTTTATTTCTTCCATAAAGTCTATCAGAATCCCATACAACACGAAGTCTAAACAAGCTATACTAATGAGTGTGTGTAGAGTACACTGCCATGGTGTATATTGGTAGCTATTTGTGAAGTCAACAAGTGTGAAAAACACACATTGTACAAGGGTATGACCTCTACAATATTAAACAGAGACGACCAAAAACAAACAAGCTAGTGTAAGGGCCATCAGATACTGTGTGTTTGTGTTTAGGGACTGTTCAAAGTTGATGGGGGTGGTGATGTACCTACATTGACCCCCCTCACCCTCAAAAAACTGTACATGTACATGTACATCTAGACACTTTCCTTTGTCTTCTTTATTTCTTCAGCATTGATGTATTACTTTGATGTAACACTAATTTGAATCTGAAAAATAAATAAAAACTTCTTTTTTTCTTTCAGAGTCAGATAGAAAACCAGTATCACAATGTTGATGACTCTGAACCAATCAGAAGCCCGTCGCCAGGGCAACCACAGGAGCCCCTCCCTCCAGGATGGCAGGTGTTCATGTCCCCAGATGGAAGACCGTACTATGTGAACAGGCAAACCAGTGGTAGGCACACTGTTTCCTTTCACTCAAATCTATATTCTTTAACTTTCTTTATACATTTCCACTATAGGCTGGGAGCGCAGACTGACCAAAGATGTTGGCAAATTGCTCGAAGAATTGTATAGATAAAGAAGTTTAGCTTTACCTTTTGTCAAAATTTTTGTATTTTGCCATACAATATAAATATACATACATCATCATACTCCAAGTATTCCAATGGTTTCACAAATCTAATTTTGGTTGCTGTACAGTCGCTCAGTAATCACCATCTAGAGGAAAGGACAGCTAAATACATGCAGGTTGATATAAATGAGTTTGAGACTTCAGAATTATCAGGAATAGTTATCTTGTTTTTAAGCGGCGTTGCGAAATACGGAACAAGCCAAATCATGTATATGTAATTCCAAATGATTCCTTTTTACGTGTCTCTGACTTAGTTTTGTCAAACCATAATTTCATTTTCGTTTTCTCAGAAACATCATGGGATGCCCCTTTAATGCCAGGATCGCCAGTAACAACACCAACCACGCCTACCAAGAAACAAGGTACTTCATACATGTAAAATCAACTAGTCATAAAAGGAAAATATTTATGAAGGTTAACATTCATTGACAAAATTTATCCATGCATGTCGCTGTAATGAAGCCATAGGCCCAACTATTAGTATTAGTACTAATTGATACTCTGGATGACATTTAGTGGGTACCCCCAAATTGATAAGAGCATATGAAAGATAAAAGTTGCTTTCATTATGAAATCTACGGAAGGTTGAACAAAATATGGAAACACCTTAAATATGTTATGTTGATCAAACAATTTTATGTTTTTGTTCTTTCACATTTTCTTCTTTGATTTTGGTAAACTTAACTTACTAGTTTTACAACATTTTCGTGTGTGAAATAAATGCCATGCATTTGATCATTCTTTAGGTTCTTTGTTCGATTTACAGTATGGTCCAAAACATTTTTTTTGAAATAGACAGAACTGATGCTCTTGCAGATGTTATCCATATAATCAAGTCAGTGTGGCCTTACTATTGTTTATGAGTACCCTTCTCATGGACTTTTACAACTCTTGACCTTTCACTTTCTGACCTAGAACCTAGTAGAAGCTTTCTTCCTGCATAGGAAGTTGATACTTATAACTAAGTACAAGACTGAGGGCTTGAATGAATAGATAAGGAATTTGCTAACATCTAACATGTTTTTTTTTGGCAACACCTCAGAGATGGAGCTTAGTTGTGCTTCTTATATTTCTATTTGCCATACACAATAGGATATGACGTGATTGAAACAGACGGGGGTCAGAAGACGCCAGAAAAAACTCCAGAACCCGAAGACAAGGTACATTTTTTGCTGTCCCTTTGAAATGTTCAAACATTTAGATTCAAATGTCCATTAGAATTTGTTTAAGTGGGTTAAGTAATCTTTCTGTACCTCATCATTTTTTAGATACTTCAGTCACCCAAGAAGGTGGTGAATAATTCCACGCCGTCTTCCTCGGCAAAGCTGTCAAAGGACACTCCAAAGACAGAAAGCACACCGAACATCAAATCTCCAGACACAAAAACAACTGATGAAAACAACGTGGTAAGAAGAAACAGTCAACATTTAGACCTTATCGAAGTTGTAGATACTATGAATGATTATAATTGCGAAGTCTTCAATATGTTTGAACATTTGTTGCATGGATTTTATAAAGCTTCATACTTCTACCATACACAATGTTCATGCTCTTATAGCTTTAGATACTGTTTATTAAGATTGCAAAGACTTGATTTCACTGTAACTGTATTTTACATGTGTATGTGCGTTAAAAGTGATCTCTTTTTCAGGTAAACCATCTGACATTCCCTCCTAGTTCCAGTGCTTCTGATCAGAAACTCCTAAAACCTGGAGAGTACAGCTACTGTGACTACTTTTGGGTATGTCTGTGAAGAATTCCATTTCATTATCAGTGCCATTTTACAGGATATATTTCCGAGGGTGGCCCTCTAGATGTTCGGAACACTGAGTAGTTCTAAGTGTATCTTTCATCTCTGTACCTCCCAAATGCATGTCATTGTAATGGACCGAAATTGTTAAGAAAAGTTGCTATCAGAATATTCCATTTGAGTTAATCATATAAGAATTACCTTCTTCACTGCAGGCTGATAAGGGGAATCTTCCTGGCTTCCATGTCCTCCTAGAAAAACAGCTACAAGGCAAACAGATGACTAAAGAAATGGCAGAGTACTTCACTGAAAGGTAAGACAGTTTATTACCTTATACAAGAGGAAAATTAAAGTTCTCATGCTAAAAAGTGTTTATGCTACCAAAGACACTTGAATACAACAGTTCCTGATAACATTCAACCACAACAAGTATTGTACAATAAAGTATAACTATGACCTTGCTAATAGAGAACATTGAAACAGGTTCTTCCTACAGTTCTTTATTCTTGTACTAATTTACATTCTGCCAATAAGATCGCAGCAAACATGCCAACCAGTTTAGAAACTGGCTCAAAAACATTTCTTTTGAGAAGCAAACAGAGCATAATCATCATAATTGCATATTGTAATATTTGCTTCTCAAATGATTTTGTGACTTGTTTCATAATTCTGATTTTCTTAAAAGTACCTCTGTGCAACATGTATAATGCATTGATAATGTCGTGTATTGTCTTTCCATGTACTAGTTAAGCAGAACAACCATGCTTTGTAAAAAAGATTTATTAACATACAACTATGACAATTATCTATAAGCTTCTCATGTTATATACAAATGTATGCTCATATCGCAAATCAGACAATCTGTAGGGCAAAATATATTCCTTTACAAATTTGCAGAGTTTATTTGTAAGAGTAGATATCTACATGTACATACAAATGCATCTTGTCCTGCTTTATATTTATCTAACTATTGTACATTTGTATACAGGGCAGCTGCAGAAGAAGCATATGCTAGAACCCTGACAAGATTGTCTCAAAACTTGTTGGCATCTCAAGAAGAAGGGTGAGACTGAATACATTTCCAATCTAAGTCCATGTAAACTTCAAGTCAGTTTGGTACAAAGAGGTGCTAACTTAAGAAACATTTTGAAGAAAAAAGAAAATTTGTGTGGAAAAAAATAACATTAGAAACCTTGCCTCTTTACTTGGTGGATGGTTTGAATCTAGGCTGTTGTCAGTCACTGAACTTGCAAGCTACTAGAAAAGGTTGCAAGTCGTTGGATGTTAATTAAGGGTGCTGTGTTTGAGGAGAGAATGTTGAGAACCAACCACGCTTATTGATAAGGGCTGGAGACCATTCTAGTGTGAGTGGATCAAACCCTACAGTCTGGTCTTACACTTACTGTACAAAACTGGTGTGTTATGGCCTCGGGCGGGTTATACCCGATATGCAAATAAATAACCTTTTTTTCTCGTTCTTACAGAACGCTGGGAGACACGTGGAGTGAAGTGAAGAAGAGTATTGCACAAGAAGCAGAGGTTCACCACAGATTCTCAGTTAAGGTAAAGAACGGAAAAAGAAATCATTATAGACAACATCTTTTGTGTATTGTATGCTGCAATTTGGTTTGCTATATGTGCGCAAATGTGCTGTATATTATCACACCATAAATTGGTCAGAAATGAAATTGTTCAGATAATGGCAAAGTTAAATGTGAAAAGGAATGTAGCATATATTAATGCCTTCATTGTTCTTTTCTCTTAGGTACAAGATGATATAGTTAAACCACTCGCAACATTCAGAGAAACCTTCAAGAAAGATATGAAAAAGGTATGGTCTTAGTTACTAATTTTCTTCTTTATCAATCATTCCATAATGATGTCAGGGGAATTCAAGAGTTTTGATATTTTCATCCTTCCAACATTGAATAATTTAGGATCAGTTGAAAATGATTAGCAATTGTACAAAATGAATGCAGTGTTTTTAAAACCACTGCATTCACTTGAAATAGACTATAAAGGTAGAGATATTTCAAACTTAAGGATCAAGGAATCTTAGTAACAACTTTGCTTGTGTGACTTTTTTCCGTTAGACTGTCAGAAACGCCCAGACGTTTGAGAAAAAATTGCGTACGGTAAGTGATCGAGGCACTCTGGTCTGGCAAGGTGTAATTATGTGGTAGCCAGGTTTTGTGCATGTACAAGTCTTTTCGCAAACCTAAAGATGTGCCCTAATGATAATGGAAACACTAACTGGAATCTTAGGCCACACTAAATCATTTCCGTGGTTCTCTGACATTGTAAAGAAAACTTTCTCAAAAGGACAAAATGAAGAGAGGTCTGGGTGGAAAACTTGGACTGTATTCATGTCCTAACTTTTATGGCAAATTTGATCTTTGAGGTCAGCATATGATTTTTTTTGTCTGAGAACCAACATATGAAATTGGTGTGGCCTTATGCTTACAACTGCAGTCTGTGGTATGATGTGGTTTCTACAGAATATCTCTCTCAAACATGATTTTTCTTTCCCCAGACGGAACAGCACATTGCCGACCACAGAAAGCAGATCCAGCAAAAGTATCAAGGCATCAACAAGGTAATTGTCAAGCTTATATTATTATCTACACTGTCGAAACAATTAATGACTTTTGCAGTAAATAGTTTTATAGTTTACAATTGTACTGCATACCATACTCTGTGTTCAGCCTTCCCTGATCACCTAGTTAGATCTAAAAAAGAATTTTCTGTTCACACGTTCCCATAAGTTTTGGGGTTCCTTGAGGATGTCATCCATTTTATCAAACCAACATGGTCTTATGCTGACTTTGTTTGTTTGTCTGTTTGTTTACAGGCAAAGGCAGCCTTGGCTGAAAGACAAAAGGAGCTAGACCAGAAGCTACAGAAACATAAGGTGGGTTTAAGAAGTTTTTTTTCATTGTTAAAAATAATACTTTTTGTATCTACATTTCATGAATTGTTAGGCAATGGAATGTGTTGCACAATGTGTCTGTCACAACGTGTATTTATGAAAAATATATATTGTCAAGTCTTTTGGTCTAACTGTTGTTTGTTGGTCATAGACGGAGGATGAACTGAAAAAAGCCAGAAGAAAGTCCACAGCAGCAGGTAAGTAACAAAGGCAGTGTCCCTAGTACTAGTAGTAGAAATGTTGGTTAAAAGTGTTACAATGATGAAACTTGCTTAGTTAGTAGTGTTGTATGTGATCTTTGAGTTGTGCGTCTTCATCACTAATGAAGAATGCTATACTGCATGCCTCAATTGTGTCGTGACAGAAATATTGCATGTGTACAAGACTAAAGTATTTTCTAGACGGAAATGTTTCAGCCATCACATTAGTACTGTAGTACAAGCGCCACCTGTCAACTTAGTTACAGACTGCAGTACTAGTCAAACCATTTTCAAGATTTTTTTGTTCATTGAGTTTGCTGAAGATAGACATGTAAGTCATACAATGTGTGATTAAGTTTGAATATTTGGCAATATCCTATTGGTAGATGCATTTTGCTACTGTGTGATATTGTAATTGTATCTATTTTTGGTTCCTTATCTTCAGGAGATAACCTTCTTAAGTCAGTGGAGCAGTACAACATCTCTCAGTCCAAGTGGTTTGAAGAAATGGTTTCTTCTACCTTGGTAAGGAAGTTCATGTGAACAATACCTTATGAAAAAACAAACTTGCAGCTAACTTCATGTATTTGTTGAAACTGTGTGTATCAGAGCCATAGCATATTTTTTTCAGTTTTGTGAGGCCAACATATTTTAGTACTGATGTGGCCTTTTGGTGTCTATGTGCGTGAAATATTCCTACTGTATAACATGGTGTTACTTTGAAAAATGCAAGTTCTGTTCTTAATTTGGCATTTTCAAATAATAAGTCCAGCAAACGAAAATGCAATCCATTGATCTCAAATGATATTTTAAAAACTTCTGTCGTTTATAAATCTAATAGATTTAGAAACTTTGACAGGGGTCTTAGGACCACTAATAGAAATGCCAGTTGTAGTGTCAGAGACTATGACTGCGATCTGTACTGGTAAAATCAGTGATTCTGCCAGATTGCAATCTCTACATGCATATAATCCTGATGAAGCATACATTATGAAATCTTACATTGATGTGTTTGTTTCTTAATTTCCAGGAGCTAGAAAGACTTGAGGGCGAGCGTGTACAGATGGTGAAGGGACAGTTGAACAAATACATCTCACTTAGGAAGGAGGTGGACAAGGAAAGGGGAAAGGTGAAAAAAGACTTTACATGTATACATACACTTACGATAACCATTGTGTCGTAAGTGCTACAGTCTTATGGTGGACCTTGCTAGTTTTAGCTGTACTTGTCGTCTTTATAGATAATAAGCTCTGCAATTTTGTGCAGACTAGTACCTTTGTGTACAATTTGTCTTGGAACAAAACACACTTGACTAATTGTTAGGTGACTGTTAAACATCTGAATCGGATACATGTATTGTCTTTTGTTTGGAAGCTGTAGCTTTTATATTGCCACAATTTTTAATCATTAGCTGTAACTTGACAACAATTTGTTTTTGTTGTTTTAATTACAGGTATTGGGTTCCATCGAGGACAAGATCGGTGACATCAGTCCCGACAAAGACCGCGAAAGATTCGTCAAAGCGCACGGCACCGGGCAAGTCCGACCAGTGGACTACAAGCTAGCCTAGATCAAGTCCCCTAGTGTTACTTATTCTTCAGACACTGAAATGTTTTGAAACAGGCAGCAAATTCTATACATTGGACAGCAAACTATAGTTCCTAGAGGCCTTATCTTTTAAGTGGCTATTTGAAAATGTTGTCAATTTGTGTCATTAACCCTTTAGCAAAAGTAGACTGCATTGCAGTATAATATCTTTTTTTTATAGAAAATATTTGTTTGGTTAGTAAAGGTTGGTTGCTTTTTGATGCTTTCGTTTTCTTTTGGATGCAGTATCGGGAATTCATTTTTCGGCATAGCAATACTTTTATAATGTGTGTTTGTGTGTGTTTGTGGCCAAGGATTTGATATGAACATGTATGTTTCAAGGATTCTTGGCGTTACCTAAGTGTATGGCAAAGAACTTGTATGGAAAGTATGGAAGTTGTTGCAATTAGTAATAAGCACAGAGTTTTATCATTGTATTACTCAATCTGACTAGTACTAATATGTACTTAAAGCTCCAGGAAACCAAAGTGTGCCCTACAATAAAGCTATGGCATATACAGCATGCTTGTAGCCAGGCTGATATGCTTATTTGAAGTACATTAGGCTATGTTATCTTTACTTATATATGTGTAATAATAAACAATCATGATACAGCTTAGTGCGCTTACACAAAAATTATTACATTTTGTACTGTGGTGGAAAAAGGGGAAGAAACACTTTTTGCACTTCTTTGCTGCATGTTAGGCTTTGTTGCGAAGTGTCATTTTAAGTTGCAAAATGCTACATGACAATCATCTTCCCTCAATATGTCGACATGGACCTCCAAATATGTTGTAAATAAGGTATGTAAAGCTAAAATGTATGTGTCAAGATTTATTTTTAGACTTTGAGAGCTTATGGTTGAAAAGTCGAGAGTGAAATTGTTCACATTCCATGTTTTAATGTCTATGTCATGCATAGCCAGTATGATTGAGATGTCAAAAACTTGACTTTCTATATCATGCATATGATTGTGTAATATCAAACATTGTGACACTTTATGAAGCCACAATCAAACTCATTTTGTTATGTCATGTCTCTTTGTGAGGGACTGCATAGCATATTGTAATTATGTGAATTTTACTTAATCTCCAAGCAGATCCTATGGTGGCATAAGATAATATCAAAAGCAGCAAAGGGGTGTAGCTACACTCTTTTGCCAGCTTTTGATACTATCTTATACCACCATAGGATCTGCTTGGAGATTAAATTTTACTGTGTTCTATGCTTATGAATGTAGTTTGAAAATGTAGTTGTGTTTAGCTTTTTGGCAACACCTCAGGAGTGGATACATTTTCTGTTGTGAAGTGCATTGAAAAAAATCAAACTTTGAGACTTTTGTGTTAAAATGCACATTTATCCAACATCGAGCAACATGCTTTTTTGGTCATTTTATCATTATGATTAGAAAAATGCTGTTTACACTTTTGTATTAGACCTGCCTAGTACTGGTATTTCAGTGTTGTTGTTTTTTTTCAATTTTTTTTTCAGGTATGGAAACATTTCTACCAATGCCAGGGTGATATTGCACTAGTTCTGGTTCTGCATGAAACACATTTTTCTGTTGTCTGGTTTAGCAATGCATGTAAGGTTAATAAAATAGTTATAAATTACTCCATAAGACTACAGTTTTCACAAGGTTTTTAACGTCCTTGTTTTGGTATTAATCATTCTGACAAATTTGTATTTGTTTGTATTCTTTTTCAAAACAACTATGTTAGCAAAGATAATGATAGGGTCTTTTAGGAGACATTTTGCTACCAAGTCTAGGTTATTGGTTTAGAAAAGATCGGAACATTTAAGAACCCACAGGGAGTATCATGTCAATTGTTTAACCTTTCAATTCAGTTAAACTGCTTGCAAAATAGTTAATGGTTGTAATTTTTCAATCATGTATTCTATTTCTAACATCCACTTACATTGTACATGTATTGCCCCGTATGTACCAATATGGCTGTTTTAAGTCATTAGTATATTTTGCTTTTGTGCATTTGAGATTTGTGTTGTCAGCTGGTTTAGAACAGTAAAAAGGGCAAATAAGTTTGGTTACCAATAATGCCTTAAGGATCAGCTTTTTGCGGCCTCCATTTCATCATGCTATAGTATCAATCATGCGACAAATTTGTATTACTTATGATATGGGAGAAAAATTATGTAGGCTTTAACAGTGGTGAAGGTATGTCACCCTTTTTTTCTAAGAAGCCAAAAATTTTGTTAGCTTTGTATCAAAAGGTTTTGTACTATTTTGTAAGAATGTAGAGAAGATAGTTTGCAAACAACCCAAAGCAAAATGCTTTAAATCTGTGCTAACATCATAGAATAATATAATGCTATTGTATAGAGACAAGACAAACTGTTTTCAGAGCTTTGTTGATGGCAAATAATAATTAACAGCCAATATGCAAATAAGTATGTTACATGTAAATTTGAACACTTATATTCTACAGCAAATAAACAATTTTTATGACTTTGTATTGAGTGTTGTGTACCTACATGTGCATGCAAAAAATGTTGTCAGAGCATGAAGCAAATCTAAAAAGAACAAATATTGGAAAAAGCCTTCAGAAATGAGCAGCTGAGATAGAATTGTTGGTGACCATTTTTCTTAGTCAAAATCACTACCACTGAAATTTGAAGTTCGATTGACTCACATCTAAATACATGTTTCACTTCAGGTATGGAGTCACAGTGCCATCTATCAGATGCTGTGTAAACTGCAGCGCACTAGTTACTCCAAAGGGATAGGTGCATGTGAAGTGCAGTTTTGTTTTTGGCTTGACTGTATGTGGTTTCTGCAGAATTACTACTGAAGGGCACAGTGAAGAAGTTGCATATTCTACAAATGTAGTAGGGACAGTGCAGTTCCTACATGTTCTGCTAGGGGGTGCTTCTTTATCTGGTCCAATTTTCATGACACTGATTCGAATCCAAGAGTTAGACTTACATGTACAATGTATGTACATGTACATGTACTCACATACAAAATAGAAGAATGGGAACATTTCTTCACAAGCTGTCAATACAGCTCTTTTATTCTTCACAGAAAAAAAACAACAGTCAAACCTGACTAAGGGTTGGTACATCCACTCTCAATGCAATAAATGGTACCAGAGAATGCTAGCATCCTTCATGACTTTATACTACTACATCTTCATTCAGAAAATGTTTCATACAGAAGCTTATGGAAATTTGTTTTGATGTTCTTGAAGTGCAAGTCAAGAATGAATCTTAAACAAACACTTCAAATTGGAAAAAGACTGATGTTGTACATCTGTATATAGATATCTGAGTTGAAGACATGAATTGGGTAGACTTTGTCAGTAAAGTCGTTATTACTCGATGGGCCTGTGGGGCCAGATTGGGTATTTCTCCTTGTCTGGTTTCATCTCGGGGAACGCCGCGAATACATCGTCGTACGTCATGAGTTCCGTAGGAGGTAGACTCTTGTAAACAGCAGCCTTAACAAAACAAAAACAAAAAACAATTGTTAGTTCCTTCTACAATTTACTAAAGCAGTATTGCCTTATATTGGATGATGTCTTCACAACCCATTGCACATGTATGTAATGCAACGAATATAAAGCCCATTCTTTGTTCTCCTGTGAACAGCTCAACTACAAATGAGCTGCCAGTTTTACTCAAGGGCTTTGTCAGCATCATAGCAAAAGAGGGTGGCAACATTTTGTACAGTTACTACATCTTTTTACACAGGAAACTTGTCTTACCACCAAAATATCTAAACCAATGGTGTTTGCATTTTCATAAAAAAGTCTCATTCCAAAGAATGGTTCAACCTGAAATCAGTCAGCTTTTCACAATATAATGACTAACTTTTCTTATTAAATAAAGATAACAAATACACAAACGTACCTGTTCCTCGTACCCCTTGATCCTTGCGTTGGACTCTGCGACAAAGCTTTTCACATCTGCTTGCTGTAAAAAGGAAGAGAAACTTAATTTCCCTAGTAAACATATTCCGCTATTATGATATTTTCTTACATCTAAATCTGTGTAATGAAACAAAATACTATGATCATCATATCATACACTATCATCTACACAACAATATCCAAGTTAAATATACATCTAGATAATTTTTTCATTATCTACAATGTACTAGGCTGTACCAATTGAACAAGTTTGTTGCAGAAAGTTGCTTCCTAGTTTATAGCATGGTAATGTCTTTCCTTGAATGTTTTGCCCACCCACTTGATTTGTTATTACAAATACCCTGGAACCAAGAAATCAAAATCAAACAGGTGTGGCTTTAGTACTGACTGACTGGCTTTAGTACTGGTACTTATTTCTGTAATAGTATAAACTTACAGCTTTCTTCTGAGCCTCTTCCAGCCCTGCAGTGTAGGTGTCTACTGGCTCGGGAATCTTCACTGCGTTGAACTGTGTCATGTGGAGTAAAGACAAACAGCAATGAATCAAATCGGTCAGTGTGATGTACATGTACATTGTACTATATTCGGTGATGAAAATCTAAAAGATTTGTGATCTGAATGACTACAATCATGTATGGCATGTACATGTAGTATAATAGATGTAGTTTTCTTTATCTTCAGTATGAATACATATGTAAGCTGTGTAGCTGAGTTCTTTCCTTGATCATCATCTAAACTTTTTTGCAACCTTTGAATTTTGTTTGACAATGCAAAACGTGAAGTGCTGCAACTACTAGTAGTGTGAGCACAAGAAATCTCAGGGGGCTGAGAACTCCACCTTTTCCAAATTAGAACATACTGATTTGGGACAATATGGTGAAAACATAGGTCCATCAAGAGCAGCAACATTCTGTCCAACAAAAGTTTATCTGTATTGGTAGAAGTCATTTTGGAATAAAATTATACTTTAATTTCCAATGCAAAAATTTTGACTGAACAGCTCCAGTCTTTGTCAAGGAATGAATAATCCACTGCATCTGTGATGTCATATTATGTAGATATGTAGCACATGTGGATTTTGTACTTTGAAGTTCTAATCATCATGTACTAGTTTGGTACTACATCTTAGTTTTATAATCTAGTTCATGCTGAATGCAGCATTACCTTTTGTTCAAACTCATCCACCAGAGCAGGGTTGGCAAGCCTGGACTTGTAGAAAGCAAAGTTGATGGCAGCTGGCTTCTCTGGAGTGGACAAGTACCTGAAACACACCGAGCAAAGGATCAGAGATGGCAGACTTCACATTTAATGCTACTATGGTCTAGCTTCCAGTTTTGATCCAGTTTTGATCACCTTTTTTTAAGAATTGTTATGCTAGAACCTAGTATTAATTTTAAAGGTTGAGGGTTCAAATCCATAGCAGGCCCAAGTGTTGTGACCTTAAGGCTTGGGAAAGGCATTTAACATCTATTTCCTCAATAATCATTCGGGTGAAAAAGAGGTCCTAGCTTCGGTTAGTCCTTAGGGATCTCCTCTCGGATGGGACGTAAGGTCCGAGGTCCTGTGTTTGAGGAGAGCCACACTGAGCTCGAGCATGTTGGATCAAAAGCTTGTACGTAATGGCTACGATACAAAACTGGTATGTTATAACTAAAAGTGGTTTACCAATTATGCACAACAAAACAAACAAACGTGTTGGTGACCTATCATATACTCAGCAAAAACTTCTGACAAAACCTTTTCAAGGTATCATAATGTGACAAACTGAACAGTTACTCTTGCGAACATGGGGAGGGGGCTGTGGAAATTATACACATCAAATAAACTTGTGGTATATTTTAACAACTATAAAAACAGACAAAACCCTGACATTATCACGTTCCAAGTAAAGCACAACCTACAGAATATTCAGTCTTCTCTTTGTTCTTTAATAACTAACCGACGCGCATGTGCACCTCATAAGCCATAATGTTCAACACGATGAACGTGGGCTTCCAAAGAAGAAGAAGAAGAAGTGTCATAATTTTTTTTCGTCCTCTGACCCCAAAGGTAAAACCATGCCCCTCTTACTTTGAGTAGATAGCGTCCGATCTCGCCTTCAGTGCAGTGAACTGAGCCTTCTGGTTGGGAGGAACTCTTTCCGCAAAGGCTATCCAGTCTATTGCCTTCACTGCTGCTCTCCGTCCCGCCATTTCTTGTCCTTTTTTCTGCTCTTCTTTTCGTCCTTTCTCCTGACCGGTCGTACCAAGATGGCGGCTCAAGGAGACAGAGTGAAGGATTGTGGGATATATGGATTGTTCCATTATCGGAAGGGGATAAAATTCAAGCAGATGTTTGGGTGGAGGGCCGCAACTTTTTAATCACCAATAGCAACGTCCTTGCCAATAGTCACCGATGAAGTGAAGTGTCAATTTACTGGACTTAAACCAGAAGGATCCTAGCAAGGACTAGAACGAACTAGAACTCCGAGGATCTTAGCACATGGAGACCACATCTAGCGATATAACACAATAAGACAAAGTTGTTGTTTTTTCATGCATACTGAAAATAAAAACACAAATCAAATCAACAAACCGTAAAATGAATTTCAAATTTAAAAAAAAAAAAGATAAATACTAATGTAAGACTGTTTAGTCATGTCCCATTTTGTAGGACTGATGTTGAGTTAAGATTTTATCATAGTCAACTTTGATCGACCAAGGATGTGTTTTAACCTCCTAGAGGGCCTGGGTCGGAGGCCATATATATTTGTAAGAGAAAAAGAAGAAAATAAACACTCTACAACGCAGTTACATTTCCCCCTTTCCATCGATAGATGTGAGCAGTAGCCTGGGTTGATCCCATGGCACAATGGATATTATGAGAAGTAAAATAGAAGAAGTCTTAGTAGCTAAGTGATTTTTGTGTGGGCGTGTGGATTAAAGAAATCCAATGGGGAGAGTTATCTAGGTCCAAACTGTAGCAACGCCGAGACACACCCCTTCTTTGAGACCTCGGAGGAATGGCGTGTATGGAAGAATAAAATCTTTAATAGGAGTGGATAAGGGAAGATCGATATATTAAGATATGCATGTAAAAATAACAATGATTGTGTGTAGGTTTTGCCCGCCTTTTTGTTTTTCCTTTTGCATTTTTGCACATGATGTTTATTTTGTTCCTTCTTTCTTCTCTCCCTCAAAAATGCTCAAATTTCACCACGTAGAATCATATCCTTTTTATCCTTCAAACACCTATAGAAGATATCTTTCTCTACCTACCTACCTAATCTTTCTCTATCAATAGTCAAAATGTCCAAAATTCATAATGGACAGTTCTAAAGAGGAGTAACACTTTAACGTTTATAACGTTATATGACGTTATATAACGCTAAATCATAAATCTTGATCTAAATTTACAACTGTTTAAAACAAAGCAGTCCTCAGTGTCGTATATGTCATGTCATTTATGTAAATGACGTCAATGCCACTCCCTTTTACAAATTCGTTCAAGCAAATGCAGTTCCTGTCCACAAGCAAACGCCCCCGCAAACATAACTCTATCGCGCATTAGAGCAATAAACGCCCCCATATTACGTGTTTGACGCAAACCGTCGGCACCACCCTTTGAAGATGTGGACTCTTCCAAGTAATGCCATAGGAGTCTCGGTGCGCATGCCCTATTTGCCATATTTGGTGTTTAACAAGTCACAAGTATGCAAATAACCTTTTTGATGACCACCCAACGATGTACATTTTCATTTCAGCTCTAAGTAATACAGCAAAATTTACAACGAAATCATAAGGGAACAAAAAGCAACTTATCTTGTTTGGGAAAAAAGAGATTTTACTACCAAAAGGATGCGATATTGTTGATACTCACCTATATTACATAAGAAAGCAAATACCTGTTATTTACATACATAATATTTGCATACTAGTGACTGGTCTAATGCCACCTACCCGGTATTCCTAGGGACAATGGCGGATGTTCTCTAGGTGGAACCAAGACATCCTCACGAACAACACACGATTTCTTCCCTATGGCAGACCTTCAGAGTGATATCGTAAGTATCCTTAAGCGCCCTTAACCATACTCTTACTCTCTATGATAAAATTTACCCGGTGCTGACCGAGTTTTCGCCGCAAACTTGCGACATAGTTTAGGCGGGTACACCGGTGAGTGACGTTATGAAGAAAATTAATTGCAGACAGAAAAAAATAGTAAAATCCCGTAAAGTCGTCTGACATCTCTAACATGTCTACAGATGCCTGTCAACAGCTTTGTACGTTCCGTAAGGATGTAGATATCATTTGTTAATCATAATCTGACAGAAAGATATCACCAACAGTTAGAAATATCGTAGGGTTGCACTTGTTTGGTAGGTGGAAACTGAGGTTTTGGGACTACAGACGTTTTTGACACTGTCGTTTCCTGGTACGATAAAAGGTACGAAAACAAACTAAGAGGGCGGGTCAAGAAAAGGTCAGTCCACGTAATAAGGGACTGTACTTTATTAGAGTAGAGTAGAGTACAGTTTACGAAGTAAGGGTTGTGTTCTCTGTACAAAGAGTGTACCCCCCTCCCATAATTTGGGACCAAAAATGTTGTATACCCCTTTGATTTCGTTGAAGTTTCTCAGAACGAAGAACCACCCTCCCCCCAACTAGCTATGATGTTCACTACTTTGAATGTTTCATCTGTAACTGCAAGTGTTACCGGTGTGTCACAAGTGGGGGGTTGCCGTACTTGTTTGTTTGTTTGTTTTGCACAAATTGCATAAAGACATATCACGATAGTTTTAAAATGCTTTTGCACTGTACTGTAAGTACAAGTTGTGAAAGACTGAAAATATATAGGCTTGATCTACTCACACTGGGAGGGACCCCCACTCTTATTTTAATAAGAGTGGTGAGTTCGTAGATATTTATAAGCTAAAACACATGCTGGGTTCCTTAACGTGCATCTCTCTCAACCAAGGGACCAGCGAAGGACTTTCGAAGGACAATCAGGTGGCAAGGTGGCCTAGTGGTTATGTTTTTTGACTTAGAATCCAAAGGTTCTGAGTTCCAATCTCCAGCATGCCTTAAAGTTATGAGTATGGGAAAGGTACTTCACATTTTTCTCGCTCGACTCGATGAAAAGGAGACTTGGTGAAAATTAGAACCTACATGTACTATGATGTAGCTTCTTTCTGATAGGGATCCCCTTGGATAGGACATTAAGCCATAGATCCCATGTTTGAAACTTTGAGGAAAGCCACTCCTCAAGCATGTCAAAGGTTCCAAGTTACATTTATCAAAAAGAGAAGGGGTGTTACCCAGTGTGAGTGGATGAAACCTTACAGTCCAGTCTTACGCAGCTTGTACTTACTGTACTTAACTGATGCGTCGCTGTTATGCCTAGACTGGCTAGAGGTTATTGATAAAAACAGTAATGTTATTGAGATACAGTGGCTCTGTTACAGTAAGACTTAGAAGGAAGCCTCACATACATGTATGTAGGTATTTATGATGTCTACCTGCACCTATTGCGGACCATGATAAAACGAGCCCTAAACATCCAGAAATATCAATTATTAACAAAATACCCTACCTGTACTTCCCCTTTTATCTTTGGTGAATGTCAAGTTCATTCAGTTAGAAAATTAGCAGATTATTCGTCCTTGGATTCAAGGGATTGTTGTCAACAGTTATTTATTATAGTTGGCTAGCCAACATACAATAAGCTATTCTTCTAGTTGTTAAACACACATGCTCAGGTAGATAAATTGTCTGGAACATATTCAGTAAACAGGGGAGGTAGGTTTACATGTACTTAACAAGGCTCAGTCACTCACATAAGTGGGGCTAAAAAATATTGGGTGTATATCATGTGCATCTTTGTGCACCTAAAATTTGGTTGATTTTTGATCGTGCCATCATCGTGGGTGTACCAGTGGTAATATTTGTGCAGGGTTTCGTACACACTATACGCGTGGCACGTTTGATACACTGGATCCCTCAATCTCGGAAGTGAAGCAACGCGCGGTCAGGATAGTTCTTAGATGAGAGTCCCCCAACCAAGGACGACCGTATTGCTGTAGCCGGACCAAGCATGGTCATTCCACGAAGTCGTCTTCCGGGAGGGACGTAAAACGGGGGTCCCGTGCTTGAGCAGGTGCCTCGACCACGTTAAACAGCCTCATTACTCATTGGGTGCTCACTGGCTGGCAAAGTACACCAAATGATTATGATTATTATTATCATTATGTATACTACATACTTTGGATAATATGTTTTTATGGATAGAACTGAAGGTTGAGAAGGATCTTAAACAACATTTTCTGACAGCTAAATTTTCAATCTCAATCCCAGTCTCAAGTTAGAATGCTGTTGACGACCAGTGTGTGAATGGGGTTTTAAGGTGTATCAAAGTATTTTATCTTAGGTTTGCTTACAATTTGATTTAAAACATAGTTGTAATTCATAATCGTATGATTATGAAGCAAAATTGTAATGAAAAATTGTGTGGCAAAATATTTCCTGGTTTCAAGACACTGAAGTTAACGTAAACCAATTTTTGCTAGTATATGTCAAAAATCTTATTCTCATACAAGATCGCACAAAGATATTAAAACTCATTTCAATGTCATTGATCTACATGTATATTAACACTCAAAAGTCAAAAGGCCAAACATGCAAATGTGCCCGTAAGCTTTGTATATGTAGTGCAACTCTTGAGTCTGAAAGGAGGTCAGAAAAACAGGTTGATCAGTTTTAGTTATTTC
This sequence comes from Branchiostoma floridae, assembly GCF_000003815.2. Lineage (NCBI taxonomy): Eukaryota > Metazoa > Chordata > Leptocardii > Amphioxiformes > Branchiostomatidae > Branchiostoma > Branchiostoma floridae. The sequence continues at coordinate 7,733,329 of NC_049991.1, read as the reverse complement.
TGCCTGACCTGATTTGATCAAGGATATGCAAGTCACACTAGTACTAGTGGACGTTGAACTCTGAAAACTAGTCAGAACTGGATCCGTGATTCTACATGTAATTAGGTCAACTAACCATTGAAGAGGGTGTATATTATGCACATTTGGACATTGGCATACCCTATTGCAATGTAATATAGAAATTACTGTACAGATAGATTTACATGTAGACTATACAGATAGATTTGTTTTACCAACTTTTAGTTCACCAAACCTACATACAATATGAAAAAAAATTCTGCTGCAATACTTAAGAAAGCTACCAGGGAGCCCCAAATCTGAATTAAATTGTCACCACATTACCTACCAAATTTCATGCATTCATAGCTTCTTGAGCTACGGTATACTACCTATAATATAAAACTTAGATTGTTATAACCTATATGAACAGATACATATATACTACACATACAAATTCTACTGCAGAAACACAACATCATTGAAAGGCTAAAATAACAGAGGCTTAGCATTATGAATTAGCTAGTATATTGAATTGTAGTAAACAGAAATATCACGTTGTATATTTTGAGCTCTGGCTTCGGTGCCGCCGCTCATTCAAAGGGTATGTTCTGGTCATACCTCTTTGTTAATGCAGCATACCAGATCTTGTCTGCAAAATATGCAAATCCTGTCATGAAAACAAGAGGCACCTGAGCAGTTTATTTGGGATTTGCCTCAAATTCTTAATGTTTTTCTTGTAGAAGTATGCAGGATTACAAGAGTACATGTGCTAGGAACACAATCTTGATTTTGGTAGATTTTGAAGAATCTAAATGTATAAAAACAGGGATCGAAATACTTTTTTTTTTGCTACATGCAAAATTGCAAGTTGGCAAAAATCTTAAGTGCAATTAGAAAAATCTACATGCAAAATACAAGCCCAATTTGATTATTTGTAACACCTACTGACGACTGGTGACGATCCCTGGCAAAGGCACAGGGCCTCAGTATTTTTACTATAGGCCAGGTATTTTTAACATGCAAGATTGGAAGTTCAGAATATTTTTACGTGCAAATCTCAAAAATTACATGCAATTTGCAAGTTAAGTATGTGTATTTCGAACCCTGAAAATATAGATTAGATTGTATATAATATATTTTTCACTTTTGTTTGTAAGATCCTCAGTTCCAATACATATATATATATATATATATATATATATATATATATATATATGTACGTAATTAAGTTCATTTATGATCAAAAGTTGATATTTTCATGTAGGAATAACTGCTTGAATTATAAAGCAGAAAAACATTAGTGTCCCAGATTTAAGTGTTTACCAGACTTTGACATAAGCACTACTAGTACTAGTAGTACTTGAATGCCCGAGGCGTGCAAATGTTTACTGTCGTAGTCAAGCAACATATTACCTAAAAGCACCCACACTAAACCCCTGGGAACATTACAACTACTTTTAGTCCCTTCCCTAATTTGTATACAAGGTCGGTCATTTTAAACCCCAGAATTTTCCGGCAAGAGCTATATGTGTTTGCGTATTTCCGGTGGAAATCTTGGGAAGATACCCGAAGCAGAAAACCCCAGGGAGACCCGGAACCAAATATAGTTGGTATGATACTAGACTAGACGTGCTAAATATATCCCATAGGTTCCCTGTCAGTAATACATACATGGTAGACTACTAGTAGGACATTTATATTTAGCTGTCCGTCTATCTTGGAAAGAGTATTAACTGATGGACACAGATACAAGTTGTAATCCCGTTTGGATATAGTTAGGCTGAAAACAAATGGACACAGGGTGCTAAATTCACTTTTAACTTTCTTGCAAAATTAGATGGCACAAAATGTAGATTGGAAAAAATTATAACTTGTGGATTTTCAAAAATTGTTTATTTCTATAGTGGCATATAAGCATGTTGGATTCTTACAAACATGATGTTGTTGTTTTGTAATGATTTTTATTCTATATCTATATCTTAACTCATCATTGCATATCTATATGTATCTAGTTTTTGGCATGCAAAGTTGTATATTTTTGAATTTGTACCATAATCTCAAGGTCTCCTTTCTTGCCCATTTGGGACGGGATAAACTGTTGAAGAAAATAACGGCGGTTTCAAGTGGTCCTCACGTGGCACAGCCGAGTGAATTTCCAGAGCTCGAAAAACACTTGTCCTAGAAACGTGTGCACGAAAATATGTACACCTGTGGCTGTATCATCATACACCAAGGGCTTGATTTTTAAGGTGCATGCACACACACGTAAATCGTGTGTGCGTGTGTGTACCTTAAGCCTCAAGTCCTTGGTGTACCATACAACTTACAAGTAACACATTGTGTAACGTAGCTGTTTTCTACCAGTGCAAGTTGTGTTAGATGACCACTGGAGGGAAATGTGCTTCGTTAATGAGCCATCGTGTACGCGTGACAGTGAGGGCGTACTTCAGAGATGGCAGCGTCGCAGTGTTCGTGGAAAACACGTAAACACGTGTGCCCTTCCAGGAACTCGTGACACTCCAAATGACAGTGTCCACGTGTCCGTATGTCTTATGGTAGTATTCTGGATCTGTCATGCTTCACAGTTTTCTAAATAATATATTTTTATTTTGACTGAATACAACCACTACTACTACTGCTACTACTACAAACACTTCTCAAAGAGTGACAATATATTAGAAGTCCTTCTACGTGTAGGTGTATGTAGCTCGCTGTCACATTTCTGCCCATGTGTGTTTGTTTAAAGATGTGAGTATTTTTAAGCCAAAAAGATATAAAAAGAAATCTATAAATTAGGGACTTTTAGTTTGAGAACTCAAACATCGGTGTTTCTGATAAGTCATGAATACCAAACAATGAGACATATTCAGGAACTGATGCCTTGTTCAAGTTTGTGTCCATATAAACACGAAACAAGAATAACACAGCCAGAATTCTACCTTGTTACAAAGTCAATATTGGCCCGTTCCAGGCTGTTACCGATATTTTTATAGCCCCTGAACAATTTTGTTTTCAGAGAAAGCTAAGCTTGGTAGTGTTTGTACTACATCCCAGCAGAGGTGAAAGTCCTACAGGTCCCTGGGTTCAGACAATGTCATTAGGGAGGCAGACCCGGCATGTGGTAAACAACAGGTCTCAGGTTGGGTGTAGGGACGGGTGCCGCACGCTGCCATTGGTCAGTGTGCATTGTCCTCACCTCGAGCTGATTTGCATAACAATCGGTAAAGAACGCACCGTCTGGGCACACAGAGGTTACAGAACTAGACTAGGTCAGCGCCCGAAGGCGGTACAAAACAATTGGTGCTGCTCTGGCTCTATTTCTGACATGCAATTCTGTTGCTGGGGGTATTTCATCCCAAGTCCACCCATGAGGAAAAAGGTATGTTTGCTTCTGTTGAAAACGATAGTAAACAACCCGCTACTATACTAGTTCTGCTACCAGTATTCGCGACTGTTACGTAATCTGTTTATCAGTCATAACACTGTACATAGTAGCTAGCGTGAGAGAAAAAATTGTAAGTATGATTCAGCGCTTCTGAGCGTTAAACTGTTTCATCTCTGTGTGTGGGTGGATTGGGTGTAGTCGTGTACATAACATGTTTATCAGGAACTGACTGTACACTCCTATAGGTGGCAGTGGTGCATGTTTACATGCAATGGTTGTCATTAGCACTGCATGGAGGAAAGCTATGAATGAACAAAGCTTACATTTATGTTTTTCTTTTCTAGGGACGTGGTGCATTGTATTGTTGCGATTCCTTTTCTCTTCTAATTTTTATATTTGATCATTGTTATCATTTCGTGTGTTGTATTGTGGTGTAATATGTATAAATTGTTGCCTTAGATAATTTTTCCCATTGACACAAAGAATCCTGTCAATAGTGACCACCTACATCCATGTAGATGAGATTTCATTGGTCCCCCGAGTATTCTTCTTGGTCATTTTTAGTTGTGGATGTAGGGTGACCATGGGCAGGCTTTACACTAGCGTTTTCTTAGGCACAATCTAGACACAGTTTTTCCCGATATCTGCGAGTCGACAGTCTCTCGCCGACAGCTTTTTTCAGCGTCTAGATGGAACTACAATATCGCCGGCAAGATATCGGTAAAATTTCTCCCGAAAAGTCCGGAGCATTCGCTCGATAGCTTAGCAGGGTCCCCGACAACTTTCACACGTGTGTAGATAGGTCCCGACTTCGGGAGGGCTCATTAGTATGTAACGCCATTTTGAAAATCGCGCGATATGTTTTAGATTATGACTGCAAGCGCCATGGGTGTCCTGCCCCCTACGTTCCAGATCCCTCCCGACATCTCCGCAGATATTGGTAAAAACTGTGTCTAGATTGAGCCTAAGACATCTTGGCCCCAAGACATCTCAGAAAACACTAAATTTCCCAGTGTAAATAGAATTTTAAGTCTCAAGACGTGATTCCTGATGTGCATCTTGAGTCAGCTCCAGAGGTTCGTTCAAGACCCTCAGCGGGAGTGCCAAGACGCTCAGCTGGAGTGCCAGGATACTTTTTTCCTGTGTAAAGAGAATGCGTCTCAGAGAACGTGTCTCAGAGCCAGCTTTGAGTTATGTTTATAGGTTGTGACAATTCTGCTTGCTTATTACGGAGGGCAGAGTGTGGTCAAATGCAGAGACACAATCATGCCTACAAGCCAAGACAGTCCTGCTCTGAAGGGACTCTAAGACAGCTTGCCACATCAGGTGTAAAGAGTCGTCTGCTGAGATGTCTCCGTGAGAGGTGTCTTATAACAGCTTAAGCATTTTCAGTGTAAAGTGGTCCCGTGATAAATAGAGATAAATACCATTAATGTCCCAATCCACAGATGTAACAGTAGTAATGGTCTTGTCTCTTTGATGAGAATATGAGTACAGCTGGTTCCTCATCATTTTTGGATTCTCATTGTTAGATATTTTCTTTCATCTGTCCTGTCTTTTTGATCTCTTGTCAATGATTCTGTTTGAAAATGGAGAGAACCACTCAGGGGACATGCCCTATGTCAAACATTTTGTGTATAGCTTAGCAGCAGGACTTAGAATTCATTTTTCAGAGCAGGTACACTGGTACACCTAACCAAAAAAATTAGGTGTGCACAGATAATTTTTTAGGTAGACAACATTTATATTAATATTTCGGAAGAAGTTCACTGGTGCACCTGCATCATTGTAACCTAAAAATTGAGGTGCAGAAAGATTTTTGAGCGGACAACATTGAAATAAAGTAGAATGTCAGCAAAAACCTAATTATTAACATGTCAGTACAGTTTCAATCATTGAAGTTGAATATTGTGAAGAACCCAAATGCTCTCTATATTATATATATAGCTAAACTTGGCAAAATGTTAGCCTACACAAAGTAATTCAACAATGACTCTTTACTACTAATGGTGCACTCTCACTGCACTTGCTTCAAGCTTGCGTTACTGCGGGGTTCGTTCACTGTGTCACTGTTTTGTTATTATCTCCGATTTGATTCATGATTTGGATATTGCGTTATATGTAAAAGTATGACTTTAAAGACGACAAAATACACAAAAAGTATGAAAATTTGTTATTTTTTCTGAAATTCATTGAGTATCTTTCAAACCCCACAGTGACGCAAGCGTGACGCAAGTACAGTGAGAGTGCACCTTAAAAGCTGTGTACAATCACCCTTATCTATTGTTATGACTCGTCATAAATATCTAGGTGCGTCGGTGCACTCAAGGTCAAACATTGCATGCACAGCTCCAAATGTGGATGTCGAAAAATCATAAATACACCCAGTTTTCATCTAGAACCCCGTCATGTACATGTATGCTGCAGAGACCATAAGCGCTATCTGAAGACCCAATTAAAACCTTGAGCGCTTTTCTTAATGAGCATTTGAGAGCAGCTGGGATCTTCTCATTTTGTGTCTTCTCATTGTGAGCCTTGTGTTTCATCTGACGTCTCCCCTTACAAGGACTTTCTCTTCTAAGAAAATAGGCCAGCCTTTGAAATTTCAAGTGTTTTGTATGATACATAATGTTTAAGTTGCTAAAAAAGTTTCAGAATTAAATATTAGCATTTATCTGTTTTCCAGGGTATACCTTCGAATCCTGACCCTCTCAGCAGTAGTAGCAGTACTCCCTCCCATCAGCCGGCGCCATCTAGTGGCCAGCCAGAGGAACTGCAGGGAGCCACTGCATCCACCACCCCAGGGAACATGGCCCTCCCCTCCCCAGCTGCAGCCAGCCCCAGCACACCCACACCTCCCCAGCCCAGGAAGAAAACTCCCAATGACTTCGAGTTCGGCAGAATATTAGGAGAGGGGTCCTACTCAACAGTAAGTCATGTATTTTCACTTACAGTTTGGCTTGATTTTTACTTTCGGCAAAAATGTTGTATTTTTGATAGTTTATTGATTGTATTTGTTTGTGGTTGCATGGCATACCTAAGATGGTATAAATGGATTGTCATGAAATTTGTTGTGTGCTTAGGTTTTGGAGAGATGAGTAGAGTTTTGACTTTTGAGCTCCTAGTAGCTTTCTTTGATACTGCAACAAACATAATACAGTAGAAATGCATATTTGCTATGTAGCTGCTAAAAGAAGATAGGTTAAAACATTTCAAAATTTACAGTTATTATAGTCATTTACAACCACAAAGAATATGCAAATCTACATATTACAGATCTCTACTCTTTCAAGTTCCACTGTGAAGTCTGAGGCACTGATTATAACACAATGCAAAAGGCATCTGGCCCTCATGTTTTTGACAGCCATTTTTTCTGACTTCACAGTATTAAAGGGCACTGTTGCTATTGTTAGAAATTCAGTCTTTCAAGTTACGATAATTGCAAACATAACAAAATTACCATGTACCTTTAAGTGGAGGAAAAACAGGCTGTATCTACTTTCAGAATTCTAGTATACATCCCTTTTTTGGAAAGGGAGTATTCAATCGATTTGATACCACTTTGATTTATGCTCTTTCAGGGATGGATGGGAAGTTTTTTGATGTCATGTTGTCATTAAGAGGAAATACATAGCTAATGTTAGATACCTTTTGGGTTTCAGGTGGTTTTGGCAAGGGATGTCAACACAGGAAAGGAATATGCAAGTAAGTATAGCCTATAGCTATAGTATTTGATGTACATTATGTTGCATTGCCTTGATTATATTGTGCATAATTTTGTAGCTAAAGTTAGTGATAGACATTTTGAAAAATACAAAATTTTGGTTGTATGCAAAGTTTTAATATTCTTAGCCAGCGATACCATTACAAGTGCAAACAGATGATACAATAATTAAGAATGAAATGTTGCTGACCATTGTGTGTATTCATTCCAGTTAAAATTCTGGAGAAGAGGCACATAATCCGAGAGAAGAAGGTTCCATATGTGACCAGGGAGAAAGATGTCCTCAGTAGACTCAACCACCCCTTCTTTGTCAAGCTGTACTTCACTTTCCAAGATGTGGAGAAATTGTGTATCCTTCTTGTGTTAGTATATTGTCCAACGCTGAAGCAATGTTCCAGTGTCTTGCTTTGTATGCCTGAGCCAGCATTTAAATGAAAAACTAAAACTTGTTTAAAACTGACAAATTTTCAACTTTTTACTTTTGTTCGAATGTTGAAATAGCTGTCTTCAGGTTCAAATTAGTGACAGGTCACATGACCTTCCGGTTAAAGGCATGCGACATTCCCAATACTTGTTAGCCAAAATATCCAGGAAGTTGTGACATCATCTGTCTTTTGTATAGTATGGTTAGATTATTGAGTGTACTGTTTTGTTTTGACATGTTTGAAACAAAATTGAGCATTTACACTACAGCCATTCCTTGACGATGGTAACACAGATTTCGGTCTAAGTTATGCCAAGAATGGCGAGCTGCTCCCGTACATCCAGAAGCTGGGCTCGTTCGATGAGGAGTGCACCAGATTTTACACAGCAGAAATCATCCTGGCGTTGGAGCATCTACATGGTCTGGGTATCATTCACAGGTGAGGCTTTGAATGTAGAAATGTCTCCGCCCTTGTGGTGATGCCAAAAAAAAGATATCTACCTGACTTTGTCCATCCAAAAAGTAATTTAAAAGTGTTATATGATTCTAAGACTAGAAATAAGTATGGTAGTTGTTAACTGTATGGCATTTTAGTGTTATTAATGTTGGGAGAAAAAAATGTAATTACTAATAGGCAACAAAATTTGTAGGAGCAAACGTATTATGTTTTATCAAGTGTCACTTTTATGTCAGGAAGTTATGGTCTTCTTTGAATTTTGCAACTTGGTACAAAAGTGCCAACTAATAATCAATGGTGGTACTGCAGCCTGGAACAGCCCAGACTATTTCAAGGACAGAAACAAGATGGTGACCCAAAGATGTCAGAATCCTAAGTTAGTAGCGCCCGTCAATGCAGACAGGTGCTTATTGAAACCTGTACTAGTTTGCATAATCGCTGGTCATTCCAACTATACATTAGAATGTTGGTCCCCAACCCTAAAATATGACACAAATGACACTTGCACAAGTCTAACAAATGTATTTTTTCTCCATTAGGGATTTGAAACCAGAGAATATCCTGCTGGATGAACACATGCACATTCAGATCACAGACTTTGGAACAGCAAAGATTCTAGACCCTGGTAACAATCAAGGTAGGGAAGTTGAGAATTCATATGCTTGTTTTGTTCCTAAATTTGTTGTAGTTTCATAAAGTATAAGCTGTATAAGACAAATCTTATCATTGACAGAATAATCCAAAAGTGATGCATTTTAAATGACTTGACCCAATTTTCTTTTCTACCCACAGTGAGAGCCAACTCCTTTGTAGGAACTGCACAGTACGTTTCACCTGAGCTGCTCACTAACAAAGCTGCTTGTAAAAGGTAAGCTTCTTTCTTTGTCTATGGTCACCAGTTTATGTGTTTCATATTTTTTGGCAACACAACCGGAGTGGAGTCTCACTTTGCATTTGAAGATAAGGTAAAAGCTGCTTGTAAAAAGTAATTTTTTTCTGTTTAGGGTCATTTTAATACTTGTCGGTGCCCTAATTTTTGGCAACAGCTAAGGAATGGAGCCATTTCTATATCATTTTTTTTAGATATTAAAAGAGTGATGTAATAGCTGCATATAAAAGATAAGCTTTGTTCTTTGCATCAACAATAAGTAGGTGTCCTTATTTTTGTTGACACCTGAGGAGTGTAGCCTTTTTCATCTGCAAAATGATGTTTGTTTACCGTGTTGACCTTTTTTGATTGTTTCTTCTCATCTTTACAGCTCTGACCTGTGGGCTTTGGGTTGTATCATCTACCAGATGGTGTCAGGGTTGCCACCATTTCGAGCTGGGTAAAGCATTATTTTGTTCATAGAATTTGCACCGGTTTCTTAACTGTCATTCATGAGCCCAACAAAGTCATTTTTAAGCCATTTCAGTTGGTAAACTACCTGCATCTTCAAGATATAACTGTATAAAATATGCACAAGGTTGAAACAAACCCATACCTAACAACACAATTGCAACAATTCAACTTGTAAGAATTAAGCTCGTTAATCTTTTGTGGAAGTAATTTTGGACAAGTTTTTTTCCATTCAAAGTTTCAATTGTAGAACTTTGTCACTGCATAATGTAAATTGTGCACAAGTGCATTATCATTTAAATATTTGTTAATGAGTGTATAGAAATGTGACATTGTGACAATAGTCTTGATGGCTTATGATGTTCAACCTTTTTTTTACCACAGCAATGAGTACCTAATATTCCAGAAGATTCAGAAGTTAGAGTATGACTTTCCTGATGGTTTCAACTCTAAAGCTCAAGACTTGGTGAAGAAACTACTGGTAAATAAAATTACATTGTTCTGTAGCCTTCCATGGATTTGTAAGAAGAAAGTACAAGATTTTCTACCAATCAAAGACTCATACAATGTACATTATTATTTGAGTCTCTTGTGTTTTTGCCCATGATTATGTTTTTTTTTCTTGTGTCTATTTGATTTAAAAACTAATCTTATAGGATCGTTTGGATGCACTTTATATGTGTATTATTCAGATGAAAATGTTCCATCGTAACAATGTTTGATGATGAATTTTTCTGAAATATGGGAAATTTATAGTTACGAATTTTGCACCATATGCATAAATGTGTATACCTTGTTTACCATGGAATTTATTATTAAAGAAATAAAATGACCTGATGTAGCTGTAATTCCCTTTTTTCTTTTTTGGCAACCCCTCAGGGGCAGAGGCATATGTACAATCACACATACCTTCTGTCTCCTTCCAGATTCTGGAGCCGACGGAACGGTTGGGTTGCGAGGAGCGGGGGGGATACCCGAGCCTGAGGGGGCACCTGTTTGTGGAGGGGATTGAGTGGGACACCCTCCCCCACCGGACCCCCCCTCGGCTGCTGCCCTACCTACCAGCAAACTCCCCTGATGCTCAGGACTTGCGCAGTGACTTTGTTGTAAGTCTCTTCCTGTGAAGTAGGCTGTATACACTGGCAGAAGATGGCACTTAAAAAAACCCTGTATGCCCCGTTGTGTGATCAATGACCATGCAGTGATCAAAATCTTTTGGGACCCTTCATAATTAGAATATGATGCATTTGTTCTTGTATGTATTTTCAGTTAGGCTGAGGTGTGAGGTAGAGTCCCACCGGCAATTTAAGAAAAATATAGAGCTGTATTTCAACTATCAGCCATCTTTTTATAACATCTTGTTGGTAGAAAAAAAATTGATAGAGCCAAATGGCCACTTTGGCTCCCAGTGCAAGTAACTTGTGCATGCATGTAGTGGATATAAGCTGCTTAATTCTCAGGTTACACTTATGCATACTGTAAGTCATTTTGAGTTTGCGGGATATGTATTTTCGATGTGAAAAGTTTGCGATGAAATCTCACAGAGGAACCCCCAAATATAAACAACTGCAAAAATTTCACAATTCACTGTAGTAGTGAACATCATTTTTGCCTCACTGCAGTTTTTAGACTTTCTGCTAGGCTGTGCATGTAGCACAGAAACTGATGCCCGATCATGTTCCCTTCTACAGAGCGCCAAAGAGTTTGACAAGCGGCTGGACGACATGTCGATATTCTGCGACCTCCACGGTCTGGAGATCTCATCCGAGCTCAAACAGAAGGAGGCGGCCGCCATGGAGAAAGTACAAGTGCAGGAAAGAAAAAGCAGCGCAGATAACACTCCCAAGGCCGTGAAGCCCAAGTACCGCATACTCCCACACTCCAACAGACTAGAACTGAACATAGATAACGAAGAGAGACAGAGGATCGTGCAGAAACAAAGACGAGAAAACAAATGGTGGGGACAGTTTTGTTTCTGTTGTTGTTGTTGTTTAAAGGAGACATATAACAGTACTGGTTTTGGGTTGCTTATCTGTTTCTACAGCACATGCTTACTGTCTGAAGTCTACTATCTCTGATTGCCCCTTTTCAGTGTTGTCTTTTTCCAACTTGGATATTTTCTAATCCATGCAAGCACTATGTACCATTGAAATGTAGCCAACTGTAGCATTTTTCTGTACAAAACTATACACAGAAGTATTGTTTGTTAAGCATAATATCTTGCACTAGAAGTCAGTCTTGTAGCATGTACAGTTGCCACTAAAAATGTACAATGTATATTGTTCTCTAGAGGTTTGTACCTTACACTATATGTATTGTAGGTGGATTGCAGTAGCCATAGAAATGACATCTAATGCTTTTTTTTTTCAGGCACCATTTTGTAGAGGGTAACATCATCTTGAAGATGGGCCTCACAGACAAGAGAAAGGTAACATACATTTATTGAAGGTATAAAACTTGGGGATAACTATGTGTAAGTTGAATTGTATTAAAGATTCTGAAGTAAAATACATGTAGTATGTTATATACATAAACCCATTTTTCTAATTGACAAAACACAGATTGTGAAGTGTTCAAGTTGAATTGATATTACTTCTGTACTGTCTATTTCTGTACACACATGTGTACACACATGTACATGTACTATTTTACATACGGTTTAAAAGCAAAGTTGAATGTTGTGTTGTGTTTTGATGTTAGGGTCTGTTTGCAAGAAGAAGACAACTGCTCCTGACAGAAGGGCCACACCTGTACTATGTAGACCCTGTTAACATGGTGTTAAAGGGAGAGATACCTTGGTAAGTTAGCAAAAAATGGTTCAGCTTTTGTTTGTCTCACAATCATGTATATTTTGTATGTCTTATACTGTATATCATATACCATTTTGACAAAAATCTGACTTCAAAATCTCTGTTATCAAAAAGAATGTAACAGCCCAGAGTTAAAAACAAACAAAACAACTTAACAATATCCTTGCACTTGCAGGTCACCTGAGTTGAGACCAGAGGCCAAGAATTTCAAGACCTACTTTGTCCATACGGTTAGTATGATACAAATTTAAAGTGGCATCTTTTCTTTCAATTTAATCAGGTCATGTTTTATAGATACTTTACTTTGCGCTGTACTAATTGACCAGTTACATTGTACTGATTGCTTTTGGAAAGCCACTGTAATATAAATGTATATATTAAGTTTTGCTTTAATTTTTTCTTCTTGGGTCATGTAATTTACAATGCCAAAGTGTATAGATTTACAAAAAAGATTAAAGCAAACTTGTTATATTACCCCACCCCATTTGGAAGAGAAATAGTTTTTTTCACATTTGCCTGCAAATGCTTCCTTAGGTGAATAACGTATTTCCCTACTCTCAGCCTAACCGAACGTACTACCTAGAGGACCCGGACGGTTACGCACTCCAGTGGTGCAAGAAGATCGACGAAGTCCGGCGAGCTGCTTATCCAGAAATCAACCGCGATGAAGAAAAGAGATAACAACTTTGGTCTCTCTCTCCTTGCCCCTTCCTTGCAATACATAAAGTACAATATGCAGAGTACTTCCATTCCTCTAAACTTTACAGGGATGCCCATTCTAGTATTGAGAAATAAGATTGCTTCTAGGGAAGTCTGTCGATAAAGAAACTAGAAGCAATGCGTAAAAAGAAAACTATGTTCGACTATGTGAAGAGTGCTAGGGTAGCTTATCCAGTTGGAGCAATATAGGCAAAATGGCTGTCAGCTTTGTAGGAATATACAACTTGAATAGACAGCTGTATAATTAAAGCGTCCAGGGCCCATAGGGAATAACACACTCTTTGAAGTATACATGCTGCTTCTTGCAATAGGACTTGTTCGTACCCTTCCAAGCTTCATCCCCAAGAACTGCATTTTTGGCTGAATGTTTTTGTCTGGCTTTAGATGGCAAAAAAGCGAATTACAGAAAGAGAAAAGCAGAAACATTTGCACATTTGCTGTGTGAGAACATAAGTTGGCACATATAGTATGGGTAGAGTATGGACATCTCAGCAGTGATGTTTTGAGAGAAACATACACTACTGAACAATATCTCTTGTCTGTGTAGCACATGGTAGAATCTGTGCTGTGTCTAGCATCTGTGTTTGGTAACGCAAATAGGAAATTCACAGAGATACATTTAGCTTCTTGCTCTGTAACATTTGTCAAACATACAAGTTTACATAGTGAAGGTATATCTTACATCTCTATCTTTGGACAGCTGTGTTCTCTGTAAGATCAGTCTTGTCATATCCACAACTTTGGATGTCCGTCATAGCGTGTCTCACTTGCACGATAGAGCACTGTTATGGCACAATGAGTCACAAGCTTACATATCCAATACCTCACGATACAGTACGTTTCCCGCTAGCTACGCTGCTACACTATCCACTGGTGATTAGCGTTAGGCTACCTCACAACTCTACAGAATATCAGTACGGTAACGTGTACCTCCACATAGAAGACTACCTCTTTCTGTGACAGACTCCTGGCCAACCATCACATGCCTAGTTTTGCTTTCCAACTCTCTTAGTTTTGTATAAGCTGTTTCATGGTTTGAACTTGGCATGTGCAGGTCAAAGGTTAAGGCCCCTAAGTTGTAAACAGTTATTGTCTAGATACATGCATATGCTTGATCGGGATTTCACCTTTGACATATTACCCACAATGCACTACACTGGACATGCACAGTTTAAACCACGAGCCAGCTTATAGTGCAGCAACTGTTGTTTTTGACAACACCACATGAGATATGTGTTTTTTTTTAATATAGCAGCACTGGTATACTACGCTTGTGCTGTTCGTCAACAATTGAAGGTTGTGTAATCTCGAACCACAGATCAACAGAGTAGTATGGCTTGCAGGACTTGCAAAGAAAATGCTAGAATTTCCAAACAATTAGCCATCTTTCTTCAGTGAAGTGTATAGTGCCACCCTGCATTGAAATTCCTGATATTTCTAGATATTCTGTGGGGTTGAAATCTATCTTTGACGTGTACAAAGACAGAAAGTAGAAATGCTGTGAGTTAATACAGTTTTAAGCTGACTACATGGGATACTGATGCTCATATAGGGAACAGTTATAATAGGGAAGAAATAGCCATCTAAACATGTTTCAATAAAAATAAAAGGAGAGATACAAAGTGTAGAGACATGCAATAAATCTTTATATCTTGCTGACAAACAGAACCCTTAGGCCTTGCCTACATGTGAAATATGTTTGTGTGTATAATGTTGGTATTTCTATTGTAAGGTAAGTGTGTTTGCAGTTTTGAAGCTGTAGAAATTGTATCGTATGAGTTATATCATAAATGTTATTGATTATGTGGCAAGAAAAACATCCTATAATGTTGTGGCTGTGCTTAATCTGTGTTTAAGGATTTGATGGTAGTCAGAGCTCGATGTATCAAGTTCCTTTAGTCCTACACATTGTACATGTAGTTTTGAATATATATGTGGCCAGGCCATCGTATTCTAGCTCCAGTTGTATCTCTGATTGCTTATATGTAGCGTAGTCTACATCTTATTTTCAACTGCAAACTTTAAACCACTGCAAACACTCTATTTAATCCCCTTGAACTTAAAGGCATTTACAAATGTACAGTATTTGGCAGGATGCAATCAGAAGAGAGGACTGGTGCCAGAAAAGCATGGATACCAGGCTAGTATACTGTACTGAGTTTTCCTCTAAATGTATTCACTGTTGTTATATTCATGCAATCTTGAAAAGCAATCAGCCATGTTTTACTCTCTCCTTGGGTTGTTGACACCACAACTTGTCTCATGTTAGTATCCTATAGATTACCGTCACAGGCGTCACTATTGACACTTGAGAAGTAATATTTTCTTGCTTTTCATTTGCACAAGGGGAAGGGGGCTGCTATAGATTCAGCTGATGACTGTATGTCTTCTATTTAGATAAAGCAAGGCTCATAAAAAAAAAGACAATGTCAATGTTTTCTTAGATTCCTGAACAGAAATTGGTTTGTCTTAGGCAGCAAAGACACCCCCACAGGTTAAATGAAACAGGCTTAGATTATAACTATAAGACTAAAGAAAATACAAACTGGCTGTAACTGTAGAGAGAGGGACATTCCAAGTGTACTAGTTACATGCAGTTTGGATCACAGTGGTTCATGTTTAACGCTTGTGTTTGTGGGTTTGGTATACATGCATGGTTCAAGATCACGTTGTAAGCATTGTATGGTCTTTGTTTTACAGTAATTATTAGTATTGAGTTCTATCAATGTTTAATACTGTCATATTTTACCCCCCATGCACCCCTATTTAACTTTGGGTGGTTTCATTTAGTTACAGTTTTGTGTGAGCAAAAAAATTATTTGTTTACTGTGGTATCCATTGAGGTATCATTTGTTTCCATCTACATCTATATGTTGTGCACAGTTTTATGGTACATGGGAATGAAACAAAAACGTTGATAATTATTTTCAATAAACCGTATTATGTATGAAGAATTTTGGTGTGTAAACATTACCAGCTGTGTATTTAATATTTAGAGTCTGAGTTGAAAAAAAAATGTATCCTATGCTGTTTTAGCTTTTGAAGTATTGCAGTAGCACGATTGTTATGTTGAATATTGAAGTTTCCTTGTGGCTGGAATGCCTTGAATTTAGTTTATTTTACGACAGGTTGTTTTGAAGTGTGGTAGAGTTTCAAAACTAAAATTATTACCGAAAAGTACAATGTAAATGAAGTTTAGGGCTCATATGTAAATGCAACCAAAAATATACGTGAAACACATCTAGGAATTTTATCTTAGTTTGGAAAAGGTCCAGCCACAAGGAAAATGCAAAAAAGGAACTTGAAATATAGTTGAAACGGGTTCAGAGTTAGATTTTATGTGGTACTTAATGTAAAGTAATGGAACATACAATTGTAGATCTGTTGGAGACGCCACTGTGTATTATACATGTATATCAATGACTGCTGTCTATGGCGATGTGATATTGCAGTTTATATTGGGATGATGAAAACCAATTAAAATATGCCACTGCTTAAGCTTCCTCTGTCTTTGTCTCTTTTTTTCTGACCTAAAAAATGAAATGTCTGCACTGTATGCAACTTGTATTAACTGGTATAAATGAACAGGTCCACATGATGATACCTGAAGAAGTGATGAAATTCTAGCATGAATATACATTATAAACACCTTGACAGGTTAATTATTTGACCCTCTGAGTTATAAGGTTCACCAAACTTTCATAGGAAGTTATCTCCATAGTGGTTCAGAAGCGCCTCCTAGTGGTAGTCGGTGGTAACTCAACCAAGGAATGACTACATGAAAATGGGAGAATGAAGCTTTAATAGTTGTCAGTAAAATTTTGTTTTGATATGGACAATTCTTGGACCTTTTAGTTGTTTATGGGCTGTGGTGACCTGAGTCAATATCTATTCTGTATGTTTCATAGTAGCCACCGATATACAATGCAACGTCATCTTCTAACCATTCGTGCTGCAGTTTACACAATGCCTGATAGAGGACGCTGTGACTCTATCTCGACATGGTTGACATTCTACGGTGTCCAGATTATCGTGTTCACAAGAACGAAACCGAAGAAAAAAATTATTTCTGCAATACTCTAGTGGATTTTGTCGGTAGATATTTAAACAATTGAAAATGTTTAATTGCGTATGCTTACAAATTTGCATATTCGGGACAACTTAAATGGTTTCTGTCTGGACGAGGAGACGAGGTTTCGTCCAGAAACATGGCAGATTGTAGCCCTATAAGTATCATCTTGGTGTCGTCAGGTAGTCTCCGAGGAGACAGGCTTCTTTTCAGGTATCCTTACCAAGAACTACCATGCAAACCCGCAATTTCACCAGGTAAGGAACAAAATAATTGTTATACGAGTACGGGGTGGGAGGGGGGCGTGTTTACATTTAGCTTCAAAGACACAAACAACAACAACGGAGGGTGCTGTAACTTCGGGCGTCCCCTACATATTTGTTTGTTGTAACACTGCTTTTCTCTTTGCACATGTAACATTAGGTCCAGCATTAGAACAGGATAGAGAAAGTTGTAACGTTATATTTTTGTTGTTGCTGTTATTTTTGGCAACACCTCAGAGGCAAGTGTCAATTTTATCAAAAGTATATTAGTCCTTGGAATTCCACTTCTTTGTCTTTTCTGTTAATAACTTCTTTGTTTTCTTTTTCTTACATTCTCTCTGTTGTGTTGACGTACATGTAACTGTGTGCATTGTTTTGTACCATACCTGTTACCACAATGTTACCATAACGTTATATGTACCAGCCGTAATAGGTCCCGCTACTGCCGACAACTGGTTTGAACGAGTCTTTCCCTTCTACTGGCCTCACCGATACACCAACAGTCTGCCAACAGTAGCCGAAGGCAGGAACCTCCCAAACTTTAGCCAAACACAAAATCACAATCAATAATCAGTAACAACTAACACTAGTTCACCTTTATTCGTGTGGTAACCTTTATTCGCGTGTCAGTGGTAACCTGTATTCGTTGTATTTAACACCAGGGTATTCCGGTTTATCAAGTCGACTGACGGTGGTCTCAAACTGCATTATATTGAAAAAAAATTTTAGCAGTTTGAAACCACCGTCCATCTACATGATATCCCTATAGGTTACCCTGCGAATAAAGGTGAACTAGCGTTACACCATTAAGATAGAAATAACCAAAAAATACACAATCACACACAAAGATCATTTCTACATGACAGCAAATGGAAATTAACTTTTCTCAATATTGATATTTGCTATTGATTTGCATTTTTCCAATTGTAACCCTTTTCATTCCAGACGGTCCAGAAATTGTTAACCTAATATTTGCAATCTTACATGTTGTGATTGAATACACAAATGCCAATTTGACGTTTGGATATATCAGACACATGTTTGAGCATGTTGTGATTATTCATATTTCATATGTCGTCAAGGCAATATAATATGTAAATTGAGATCCATCTAATTTGTAGAAATCCTATAATGTACCAAGGAGGTTAACCTCCTTGAATGTACATACTTTGTTCATATGATATGTTATCTTTTCTTATCCTAAAGTTGCAGAAAAATAGATTTTCTTGTTTCTAATCTACAATGGCATAGTGCTAAATTGTATAATTATTGCTATCCCAAATGTTATCTTTTCATATTTAAGCATACAGTCTTAAGCAGAATATTTATAAAGCCTGAGAATTAAGTCAGATCACAAGTCTTCATAATCAGTAATGAGAAAGATTTATATCCAGTTTGGATCTTAATTGTTTCAACAACAACAAGAAAACAAAACACTGTTAAACTTTAAACATTTATTTTTCAGCTGTGGCTACAAACCCTTATGTACTACGGGAAGCTGACTGCAGGTTAGTTAATGTAGATTAGTTGGTTAGTATTAGTAGTAGTAGTAGTAGTAGATTGGTTTTTATTCACTCACAAAATATACATAAAATATACAAGGCCTCGCAGTCAAACCATCAAGGTTGACTGAATTGTGCCTGTACTTCACAAAGGCTGCATAATTGCACCATAATAGCACATTAGGTAATTACAAGCATTGTTATAAATTTGATTTAAAAAACGTACGATTACCAGAACCATTAAAATCTACATATATAGACAGTACAAAACAAGGTCAAATGATCAACTTTCATCATCACTACAACAGACAGACGGTTGAAATCAGTGATGTTAGTAATTACAGAGTTGTTTTAGTTAAACCACTTTCATTATTTTATGGTATTGTATACAGTCATATATATTTGGAAACTGTGTGATGATTAATGAATCCAATGGGATAATTTATTGAAACTTGAAAACTGCTGCCATCAGTTCCTTAATTGTTATATAGTTGATTCTAGAGTTGCTAACTTCCATGTATGTTATTTTTCCTTTTTCAGTGGCTCAACAAGTAACCAAGGTTTAACTGGGTACGTCTGTATTTCTGAAACACAGGATTTGAAATTGTTCTCAAGCTCTTGTAAATTGTATTCAAAGACAACTTTCATTGGCACTTTTCTTCATACTTAATAATAATGTTAACGTAGTAAAGTGCTGATTTCTGTTTTCTTCTGTTTAGATACACAGATAAAATCCTGGCCACTTTGATGGCCACCAAGACAGAGCTTGCAGGAGAGAAGTTTGAGTTAAAAGTGGACAACCTGAGATTTGTGGGCCACCCCACCCTCCTGCACCAGATATCATCATTCACGGATCTGTCTGTAAGTCTGGTCAACCTGCAGTTCTCTCATGTATTGCTAGGGGGAGCTTGTGGTTCTTGTCTATCTGATGAAAATCATGCACATGAACTACGTTTACTATGACATGTAAATTGTAAATAAGTTACATCAAATATCGTGGAACACACAGTCAAGAGAATTGACGTCAAACTGTCATTTCTAGATCATAAAAGAAGGGAGCTCTTTAAAGAAGCTAAGAAATTCAACTGTAATATTTCCATATTAACTGTACTCTGCTCTAAACTCAAAACATCACAAATTACAGAAAAAGTACACACATTACAAAAAAATTTCATGTTCCACAATGTTTCAGAAAAAGAAGTCAAATCCCACAAGTTGAAATTTAGAGTTAACAATAAGATAAGAGTAGCCATATGTTTTATATGCAAAGTTTGTTCTTCATCAATGTGTTATTTCCCTGCTGTTAACCTCCAAGCATTACAATAAACGTAATAATAATGAAGCTTATTGGTTTTCACAGCAATGGCAATCACTTCTTTGCTCAAATATGATGTGCATTTGTAGTATTGTCAAAATTGTGGGAAAAAAGGTGGCTAGGAATAAGTCAGACTGAGTCTTGTATATGTGTATTACAGAAGTCAGAAGGACCATCTCCACGGAGAGAGCCATCCCCAATCATCCTCTTCAATATTGTATTTGTTATACAGGTGGGTGTGCTTGTACATTTTGGACAATAGAAATATTCAAACTTCAGTTTTGATAATTGGATTGCTCTAAGTGCTCAAGTCATTGACATTAATTAAGCTGATCTAAGAACAGTGACTTTTCAAGGCATTGCAATATACATCATTATGTCATTACTAGGCTGCGAAAATGTTTGATAGGGGTATTCCAGACTGAATTATAACTTTGGTTTGTCTGTTATTACACAGGCTTTCATGGAATAATCAGAATGCACTTCAAGTGTGTTGAGTGTGCTGCTATTCAAAACTTGAATACCAGATTTGGAAGTTGTAATTGCTGTTGTTACAATTTTTTGTTTGAGAACACCTAATTTTCTCAATTCCAGGCACATTTCACACTGAAATTGGTGTTTTGTCAGATGGGTATAACATAATGGATTACAGCACAGTGTATTCCACAGCACCCTCAGCCCAGCCCTGCCGCGAGTCGGATCGTCCCCGGCCTTTGGTTATACCTAATACACCATGTTGTACTCTATATTTCCATGTTGTGTACTATGTTGTTTTATCCCAGGCCAATGTTAGCCCATCCCTAAACCAGTACTACCATGACCTGAGTAAGAGACTAGCCCTACCGGTACCCCACCCTATTGTGTACTAACTACTATGTTGTTTTATCCCAGGCCAATGTGAGCCCCTCCCTAAACCAGTACTACCATGACCTGAGTAAGAGACTGGCCCTACCGGTACCCCACCCTATTGTGTACTAACTACTATGTTGTTTTATCCCAGGCCAATGTGAGCCCCTCCCTAAACCAGTACTACCATGACCTGAGTAAGAGACTAGCCCTAGCTATCCGCCATGAGGAGTGGAGATGTGGATACCTGAACAAGCAGGCACAGATCATGAGGGATGTACATGACGAGGTGTCAGCCATGCCTGAAGGTGGGGGTGGCTAATTGGTTTACAGTCTCGGCCAATCAGTGCCAATGATGTGTAATGGTGACCTTATGCTCAAAATTTTCACACATGTCTTGACTCTGATTATAAGTAATGACTTTATACATCATGCTTATGTGGTGCAATGATATCGCAGCATTTTTCCCTGAATATTGGTATGCAATGCTATAGGGTTGATTGAACTAACAATGTGAAGAAAAAGTAGGAAAAGCTGCTTTTTGTTTTGTTCAAATATTCCGTTGTATGCCTTTAATGATCAACAATGACAACATTGGGACCATTGTAGTCAATATTGATGATATTGCAAGGTGCATATTATGAAGTTAAGACTGTTTTTCATGGTAAATTGATCATCGCCAAGGTTCTTTTTCCAAACACTGTCTTGTTGGCCAAGACTTATGTGAAGAATAAGGCAGTTAGAGCGAAGACGTTGGGAAGTCCAGTACCTTCAGTTTACAGCCTGTAACCTATTATTGTATTATGGCTTGAAATGCCTAGTTACCTTTTTCAAAATATATAAAAGATTTAGAAATAGATAGAACTTAGAAGTATGAATTATTTTTTTCTAGATATTTGCAGAAAGTTTGTTAAGTTCTATCTTTGTATTTTATGCTCAAGGTTGTCTTTCATTCAGAAAAAAATTGTTTGCTCTTACAGACAGTGCACCTGCATCCCCATTCCAGCACATGATCCCACGCTGTGATCTCGCGAGGGAACTTAGAGATGTTTACACAGGGTGAGCCATAATAGTGTCCGCTATGTTGTCTACCATATTGGATAGTTATTTCCTCGGTCAAAGTATGACCAGGGCTCGAAATTCATTTTTTTGGATTAGGTGCACTGGTGCACCCAGCTTAAAAGATTAGATTTAAGTGGTGCACCCAAAAAAGTTTCGGGTGCACCACTTAAATTTAAGTAGAATGTCAAAATAACCTAATAACAAAACTTAGTTATAAGCTATCAAATTCTTAACCAAGTAACATGACAGACATTTTTATTGTGTTTCTAACACTTACATGTCAAGAATATGATGTATACTAGTATTCTCGATATCTTTCCATACATAAACCTAAGAAAATATTTGGGTGCACCCTGTGCACCCACTGAAAAAAATTGGGTGCACAGTTTCAATTTTGGGTGTACCTGGGTGCACATGCACCCAGTATTTCGAGCCCTGATGACAATGTCATATGCAAATTTACGAGTCTGTCTTTTCCTGTTTGAATCAATATTTTTAAAGGAATATATTATGTAGTATTCCTTTAGTTAGACAGTACATGTATATTCTTAAGTTGTTGTGACATTTCCAATTTACACTAAGTCTTTTTATTGCAGGTTGTGTGATGCAGGGATTGTCAACATTAGAATCAACAGTTGGATCCTCGTCAGTTTTTGTTTACCTCACAAAGTACACAACAACAATGTGGATGCAACCAAAATTGAGGTTGGTCAAACCTTTTTATTACAACATCAATTTTGCAATCTATTTCAATTTTTCTGATTGCCATTTTATTTTCTGTTATATGGATAGAGATATATGTAACACTACATATTATTAGTCATGTATTTCTTTGTAATAAGATTGTATCACCAAATGTACACTGTTCACACTGTGTTTTCATAATCAGTGCTTCTTATTCTTCCTTTCTATCCAGCCAGAGGCAGTAGAAAGATGTATATCTGCTATCAGGTAATTAGAACCATCCTGTCCAAACTTTCTAGAGTCTCCGTACCACCATTTTAGGTTTATTCAACAATTTTGCAAAAAAATTGCTCCAGTTTTGCTACAAATCTGGGTGTTATTTTCACCTTGTTTCAGACCGTACCACGCCATGCTGCTACTAGTGGATCGTGATGGACTGTTAGAGGAGCTACCACAGGACTGTTCGCCGGCGTTAACCAGACTCATAAGAATAGCCACACCTTTAAAGAGCCTGCAGTGTCTGTCTCAAGACTCAGATCTAGCACTTTCACAAGTAGGTCCTTTTAAAAGCAAGAAAAACTGCATTTTACTGTAAATGCATTTAAGTTCACTGGGATTTAATTTCATGGAAGCGGGAAAAGGGACTTTTCGCAGTGGTTTTAAGTTCTCGGTAGCACCATGCTCTGTTACAGTAGTCTCTTACTGCCATGGAAAAACCTTCGCGGTGGTTTTAAGTTCACGGTGAACCGGACACTGCAAAAGCCGCGAACATTAAACCACCTCAAAAGTTTCTGCAGTATTCATTCACCTTTACATATATTATATCTTTTTTTGAGAGAGTCTTCTAAACCGGGCTGAGGTTTTCACTTTGGTGGGAGTGGCCTCTCTATATAGCCTGTTGTCAGCCAATCAGTGAGTCACCTGAATGCTCTAATTGGCTAGTTGGACGCCATGCCCACAAAATTGGAAACCTCAACCCAGTTTCGCAGAGCTTCTGCAGTGTTTATTTTGGGGGTTTTCAATGAAAAACAAACCATTTTATTGGTTGTTTGTAAGTGATGTCACATCTGTATTACTGGTTGGTTCAACCTGCAAGACTTAGACCAATAAATTTGCTTACGTTATGTGTTTGCATTTCATAATTCTGTGGCAGTAATTTCTTATACATTATAAACTTAAGTCAACATCCAGGTGTAATAGAATACAATACTCACACCATATATTAAGCACTTGAGTGCAAAGACCTTTTGTTAGTGCTAAATACTTAACTGCTGCTCACTCCACTGTTATGGAAATGTCAGAAGAAATGTCATTTTGTATTTCAGATTTTCCAGCTAGTTAGCCACCTTGTGTACTGGGGTAAAGCCACCATTATCTACCCTTTGGCTGAAAGTAATGTCTACACCCTGTCTCCTAATGCAAAAACTTCTGTGTAAGTATTTCTTTCAATTTGTCTTTAAGTTAGTTTGCTCAGATAGATTTCATGTTGAACATCTCTTGTCAAAACATATCAAGCAATTCCCTCTGTTTAAAATCAAAGGATTATAAAATATACTAAAAAAGTACTTAATATATTAGTCAAAGAAATTTCACAAACTTAGCTGTAAATTAGTTGTAGCATGTAGCCACAATAGTACTCCCTATAACTTCACATTGGAACTGCATATTCGCTATGGTAAAGGTAATTGATGTCATGTATTTATAACATGTACATGGCATTTGTACATTCCCTACCATTCACGAATAATGAGGTTTTTTATGTTGGTTTGCTACATTTTCTAATGTACATATATTAAATATTTATTGCAAAATTCTGTACTGATATAATTCTGTATTGATAATATCATTTTCACATATTTCAGGAATTCCCTTCTGTGTGAGAAGTTTCTAGAACAGTTCCCGGGGGTGTGCCTCCCAGCAATCATGGCGGATTTCTCCCTGCCCCTCCCCCTGGGGGAGCACAGGAACCCCCTGGGGCTGCCTCAGCAACAGGTCAGCAATACTGTAAATGTATTTAAGTTCGCGGGGATTTAATTTCGCGGTAGCGGGACAAAGGACTTTTCGCGGTGGTTTTAATTTTGCGGTAACACGATAGACTGCAGTCTAATACCATAATAGAAAAATGTTCGCGGTGGTTTTAATTTCGCGGTTAAGTGGTCACCGCGAAAACCGCGAACATTAATCCACCGCGAACTTTTCTGCATTTACAGTATATGATTTGTTCATAGCAGTCATGTGACAGCTAAAGGTTCATTGAAAAAAGAAATTCACAGGTCTTAGTGGCAAGTGTGCAGATGTTGGCAGCACCAATCCGTAGGTGTTTTGGGCACCTTTAGACAGATTAGCCGTGAGGCTCAGTGGGCGTCACTCCACCGTCATGGGGGCAGGTGTATGGCGAATATCGAACTCAGGACCTACTAATTCTGATTCCAACGCTCTAGCTGTTGCGCCACACAGACAACCCTAAAGGTTCATTACTTACTCTTATAAAGGTTCATTATGTTCGTTAATGCTGTAGTTTTGAGATAATAGGATTTCAACTTGTTTCCTCAGTGATTGTTACAATGACAGAGGAAACAAGTTGAAATCCTATAGTGATATACAATTGTCAGTGACCAATACTGACACTAAACACAGAAATGTCCATGGTGTTTTTTGTTCATGGTTTTTACAGTGATTGCAAACTCAAAACCGCTATAATACTAGTAGTTGTAAGAAATTCACTCTTGTCTGTTTTTCCTCTGTCCTGCTCTCTTGTGTCATTCCCCAGGGAATCATCCGACTCAGTACACATGGTGTTGCCTCTCCGCAGGTCGTGCTTCTGTCTCCTTAATGTGCATGTTACATGCATGAGATCGCTCACTTTCTAGCAGACGTGTCTTTTTGTCTATCAAGCCTCAATATGATTGCATTACAATTGTTCCTTGTAGGTTTTTACCATTATCGATGTTTGTCATACGTACTGTCCTTTGACAGAATCTTGTTGATTTGCTGATTTTGAAAATCAGTCTTGTCTTTCCAGCCAAAAGTCTGGTAATTAGTTGCATTGTTTTCTGTGTATTAAATACCTCTTAACCAGCTAAATTAAATACTTGTTGGAAACATTATACGTGTGTAAATGTCTATTTCTACATGTATAATATATATGCATGCAGGTACTGTTCCCCCATGTGATCATGAGTATGTCAATGGTTTATATATAACATACATGTAATAAACCTTTTTTTTGGATATCATAGTTACCAGTTTTTTTTTTTATGCCATTGCACTTTTTTGCAGGCCCAGTTAGTACAGATGGTAGTGTGGATGTTACAACACAGGCTGCTGGTTCAGGTAGATTTGTTTGCTTCATTCAAGAACATTTCCTGTGTAATGCTTAACCCATAACTGCCAGAGTTTCAGCACTATAAAATGCTATCAGTGCCAGGGTTGGCTGCTGACATCCAAAAAGAACCTCCCGAACAAGGCCGACGTCCCTAACTTCCGGGGAAATACGCTATCCCGGATATATCCGGGTCACCCAGGGTGCGTCACACAGGACATGTATTGATGTGTGCCGGATATATCCGGGTTTGGCAGTTTAAGGGTTAAAAAGATAGTAATATGCATACTATGCATAGTAATATATTGATAGATAGTAATATGCATAATATGCATTTGGATTACATACTCCAAATACTGACTTTGGATTTGGGGCCGCCTAGCACAGTGGTAGTGTATTCGGCCCATGATCGAGAGGTCGCCGGTTCGAATCCGCCTACCGTGCTGCCGGTCTTGTGCCCTTGGGAATGGCACTTTACACGACTTTCCTCACTTTACTCAAGTGAAAAATGAGTCGTCCCTCGGATAGGACGTTAAATGGAGGTCCCGTGTATGGGGAGAGCCATACCCTATGCACGTTAAAGAACCCCCACACGTGCGATGGTGCGGTGTGCGTTGGTGCAAATCCTTCTGTCGGGAGTTGGTGATTCACTTCAAATCACCCGGATGGAGGCCTGGCGAACCTCTGTCTCGTATCAGCCACATGGTGAATTACATCATTCACCCGGACGGGAGACCTGGCGCATCCCCGTCTTGTAATTAGCCAGCGAAAGGGTATGTCACCCCGCAAGGGGCGGTATAACCCCGTCGTGTGTAGACATGTGCGAACATGTCTACATTTGATCACGTCGACCGATGATGATGATGACATACTCCAAAAGATATACACGAAGCCCAAGAAACTAAAATCAAAATCTATACTGATTACTGTATATCAGAATTTTTTTTGCGGTTGTTTTAAGTGCTGCAAAATTCAGTCCCTCAAATCGATTTACATTACTTCTTGAAAGAAACTGTACGTGCTACTAGTACTCAAAGCTGTAAAATTTAGGAAATACAGCACAGGATATAGCAAATTATGTTATATTTTAATTGCTTTCACAAGTCTTTACTAAGAACACAAAAAAACTTTATGATTTTTTACTCCAGCTTCACACGTACATCTACCTGATGTCCATGGATCCAGAAACAGCCGGAACTGGCGCCGCGAAAAGTCAGGCGTCGCCATTGCTTCTCGTGCCTGATGACGCAGCACGGAACAGAACCATCAGCGGGGGGAGTGAGGCCATCAGTGTAGGGTCACCAGGTAGTGTCTAATGTTTGTACAGAACCATCAGTGGGGGAGTGAGGCCATCAGTGTAGGGTCCCCAGGTATTGCCTAATGTTTGTACAGAACCATCAGTGGGGGGAGTGAGGCCATCAGTGTAGGGTCACCAGGTAGTGCCTAATGTTTGTACAGACAGAACCATCAGCGGTGGGAGTGAGGCTATCAGTGTAGGGTCCCCAGGTATTGCCTAATGTTTGTACAGAACCATCAGCGGGGGGAGTGAGGCCATCAGTGTAGGGTCACCAGGTAGTGCCTAATGTTTGTACAGAACCATCAGCGGGGGCAGTGAGGCCATCAGTGTAGGGTCCCCAGGTATTGCCTAATGTTTGTACAGAACCATCAGTGGGGGGAGTGAGGCCATCAGTGTAGGGTCACCAGGTAGTGCCTAATGTTTGTACAGAACCATCAGCGGGGGGAGTGAGGCCATCAGTGTAGGGTCACCAGGTATTGCCTAATGTTTGTACAGAACCATCAGTGGGGGGAGTGAGGCCATCTAGTGTAGGGTCACCAGGTAGATGCCTAATGTTTGTACAGAACCATCAGCGGGGGGAGTGAGGCCATCAGTGTAGGGTCCCCAGGTAGTGCCTAATGTTTGTATTTTGTTTTGCATCACCTCAAGGACGGAGACCCTAAATATGGCTTATTCAGGGGTGTGAACTGATAGATATTTTGGGCAACACCTCAGGAGTGGGGACTGTAAATATAGCTTTATAAATTATAAGTTGGTTTGTATTGTAAATTACAAACTGTCATGAGCAGATAGGGAAAAATTTTGGTAGCCTTTCTAGTGAGATATTTTGGCAAAGTAGGAAAAGGCATTGATGCCTAAGTAAGTGGGAGATATCAGGAAAAGGAGGAATTTTTCAATTCTTATTTTCAAGTTGTTAGGGCCACACACCTCCTTGGTTCTTGGTCAAAGTAAAACGTAGCAAAGATGGAAAAAGGGCCATTAAGAAAATTCAAATCTGACTACATCAAATCCTGATCACTACATCACTCTCCAGATACCAACTTTTTCTCAGTCTTCTTTTTTGATGATGTTTTAGATTCCAAGAACCAACAAGTCAACAAATCTAATTGATGAAGTCTATCAGCAAATTCTGTTCCTTTTTTGTGGCTTTTTCAATAACTGTTAAGGTGGGGTCACACATGCGTATATATTCAAGTCCGTTTGAGGTGCGTATGAAGCTCTTAGTCTCCACCAGGCTCCACAGGTCGCGGGGAAAATAGTACAAATTGGACAAATATAGATACATAACATGCCAGATGAGTTAGCTGGCTGAGAAGTATGGTTAGCGACCCAGCTAACTCGTCTGACATTTTACCTGTTTACGGTTGTCCAATTTCTATCATTTTTCCAACGACCTGTGGAGCCTGGTGGAGGCAAATACTCCCATGCGCGCCTCATACGGACTTAAATATATACGCAAGTGTGACCCCACCTTTAATCTTTGTGGTTTGAATCTTGTCCCCACAGATGGTGGTGAGCTGGAGCTGAGCTCCAGTGTAGAGACTTACTCCACCTACTCCACAGAGATGGGCAGTGACGGCATGCTCATCACCAAGGACGCCCGTCTGCAGAGGAAACTCACCGAGAGTCTGCTGTCCGACCTGACGGAGGGAGAGAGGCTGAGCGTGCTGAAGGTTCCCGCTGCGTCAAACCCAGAGGATCTCAGACTTTTTGCAAGGTAATGTCGTTCTCCTATGCAGAGCCTTGCCCGTTTACATGTTGTACATGTGTATATATGCACATGTACCTTGGGGAGGCTCTGTTAAACTGGGTTGAGGTTTCCGCTTTCAAGTTGACATATCAATCCATAGTTTGGTAATAGATACTTGTTTGACTCTAGATTATTGTCTTTCACTGATAGTGGATGGTATCTGAAATGTCAGACCTTTCCCAAAAACTTGTCTAGTTGCGAGAGTGTGCTGCAAGTAAGATTGAGTAATCAGGCATATTGAAGGGCTATTAGAAGGGTTTGGTTAAATTGACCGATCCATGCATCCATCCATCCATGCATCCAAACGAACAGTTGAACAAACCGCTTCTGTCGATTCAAAGCTGGTGCTACGCACCAGCAAAAATAAGAATATAACTGAATGAGATAGGCATAATAATTGGATTGGTTTGCCTTCCAGACTGGTGTGGTACTTCCGTGGACAGCATCACTTGGAGGAGATCATGTACTACGAGAACCTGCGGAGATCGCAGCTGCTGACTCTACTGGACAAGTTCCGGGAGGTGCTGATCACGTGCCAACACGAGGACGCTGCAGCCGCGGTCTTTCACACCAAGCAGTACTGAACCCACGGAATCTCTCACACCAAGCAGTACTGAACCCACGGAATCTCTCACACCAAGCAGTACTGAACCCACGGAATCTCTCACACCAAGCAGTACTGAACCCACGGAATCTTTCACACCAAGCAGTACTGAACCCACGGAATCTTTCACACCAAGCAGTACTGAACCCACGGAACCTCTCACACCAACTTTTAGGTTTTATTGGTTTGTATATCTAGAATATTAAACCACCACAAGGTGTAACACAACAGTACTGTACAGTAAGTTCAATCTGACAGTGTTTAAGATTGGACTGTGAATATGCAATGTGGCTTGCCAAGGCTCCAATTTTTAGCCAAAGTTTGACTTTAACATGCAGAGGTTTCATGCTTGCGACTCTTTAGCAATGGACCAACAAACTGAAATTCAACAACCCCTCTAAAGGACAAGTGCAACTGGAACTGGAACATAATGTCAATCTACCATTAGTAGAATATTTCCATTATCTAATTTAAAAGATGTTTTTAGATTATCAACCTGCTAAATGATTAGCATGCAGTAAATTTTAAATCTACACTCTACATGCTATGGTTCTCTATCATTTGCATCTTATGTCTAAGATAGATGTAAAGGTTAGGTGTTACCTGTCTTTCAATGTAACTTACATGATGCCTGCTAAGCTGGTGTGTTGATTATACCAGCTCTGCAGTACAGATACAGATGTTATACATGCTGGGTTTACACTGCCATTGTGCATTATAAGGGGAACACACTGCCATTAGACAAAAACTAAATCAGATGACAATGTAATAAACAGTTAGTATGAACCAGTTATATGCACATATTGAAAAATATGATGTCGTATAATGATAAAAGATATAAAAGATGCGTGCGTGGCTGACTAATTTCTCTGGTAGATTATTTACCCTATTTGTAAAATTTCAAATACAGTATATTGTAGCAAGCAAAAGTGTCGAAAACGTCTGACAAGTTAGTAAAATCGTTTGTACGGCGCTGAGATACTTTGAAAGCTGACGATGGTTGCCTAGCACCACCCTGGAGACCACGCCCCATCCCAGTGTCTAGGATTCCCCTTGGGGTCGTTTTTGGGCCAGATGGCGGGCACCATGGTCTTCCTGTAGTCCTCTAGTTTCCCCTGCATCTCCTTCAGCTTGTCTGGCATGGTGTCGGCGAGGTTGTGGTGTTCTGTAGGGTCGTCTGAAACGGACATGGAACGTCAAAACATTAGTAGCTATCAGGTGTTTACGTTCACATGACTGTGAAGCATTTCCCGGTCAACCCGGAAGGGATTCTGTTTTATTTTTGTCAAATTTGATGTAAAATAAAGTCACATGATTGCAAAATTATGACCATGCAAAATAGGTTAGGTTTGCGTCTTCCAAGTACAATCAACCAGCATGGCAGACCGTGCCAGACGTGATGTATGTGCAAACATCCAATTGGATGCTTTTTAGAAACAACAGGTGCCAATGGCGCAATGGCTGGATGGGTATAGTGTTCTTGCATTCTATAGGTCGTGAGTTCGATTTCTGGCCAAACGATACCAAAGATTATTTAAGATGGTACATGCTGCTTTCTCTGCCTATCACTCTGCATTTGAGAACACACACACCACAACCAGTGGACTAGCTCCCTGCTGTAGAAAGATTGCAGAAGAAGAAGTTGTGTGGCCTAGGGCTACGGAGACAAAGATGGGTGCCATCCTATGTGCACCATCTGGTGCGGTTAGAACTTTTTTTGGTACCTTTAAGGTTGAAGAGCCACGTTCCCGTGATAGGGTCCCCGATGTCATGGTGACTGTCCGTCAGGTTATCAGGGCGGATCCACGTGTCAGGTTTACCTGCGTATCCCTCAATCAACTTGTAGTCACCAACCCTGGAGGACAACAAAATTAGATCAACCAATGAGCTGCATGAAGATGATCTTCATCAGATGTGCAACATGTGACGTTAAATTTATCATTAACTGTTAATAGACTGTCAGGGAAGCAAATTTTAGTATCCTTGTTGAATCATGCTACATGTAATGTTATTTGTTAGTTTATTACAAATGAAAGAGTTTTATCATTGGTTACTTCTGTGATGCGATTCTTCCGTAATGAACCATAAATTCATTTGATTATAGAAATTAGGTAATTTAGATAAATCAAATATATATCAAAATTCATCACATACTACTTAGAGTACCCAAATCACAAAAACTCTGGTTTGGAAGTATACTACTACTATTACTAGTAGTATAACAGTAGTTATCTAGTCCGTTGCTATACAAGAGGTGTCACCAAAAACAACATTGAAATTTTTTAATCTTAGCATAAGTTTGACTATATTCTAACCTGATGGCTCCCTGTTTTGTAGGAAAGACGTCATCAATGTTGTAGACAAACTCAGTACGAGGAGAGGGCTGGCCTGACACGAGGGTGTCCAGTTGACTCACACCGTCTATACTGGGGTCTGCAAAGAAATGACATCTATTTAAAGATTCCTTGCCTCCTTGAGATTCTCGTACACACTGTATGTCTAGTTTGTAAAACGTTTGGTAAAGAATTCGAAAGAGAAATTTAAAGGGCTCTTTACAAAAACTGGTAAACATTCAATACATGCCTGACTCAGGCACCAAACACTTTTCAAAAAGTCGTGCAGTTCACGACAAATGACGTACCTGCAGTTCCGCCTGCAGCTGCCAGGATTGTTGGGAACCAGTCCACTGCATGGATCATCCTTTAGGTTAGAAAGTGAAACAAAGATTACACTAACTGTGAAATATTGGTTGCCGTCCGCAGTGGTAGGAGGTTAGTTAAGAAGATTCCAAGGCCTGAAATAGATTCTGTATAGACTGTTCCATTTTACAAACAATCTCTCAGGTTATCATTCGGAAGCTTTTCCAATATAACGTTAAGCAAATATATGAAACACAATGCGGCTTCCGAAGATTGTTTGCAATTGGTAATAACGTTACTAGTACTCAAATTTCTAATACTTACAAAAACGTATATCTCACTATGGCTATACATCGCTCTTTATATCTCTCCCAATCCTTTTCTTTCTTTCTAAAGTATGAATTATGTATATGGTATTTGGACTCACTCGTCGCTAGTGTAGCCAGTTTTCTGCAGCATCTTGCCATGCACAAAGGCTGCTGCTCTGGTGCCCCCCTCCCACAGTGTGATTTTCCCGCCACGGAGAGGGAAGTTATTTCCACTGAAAAGTGGCCAGCCGCCATTCTGTTGGGAAGAATACGTTTTAGCACAAGGTACGTGATCATAAGGTGTAACCAATATAATGTCATCTCACACACGTCAAAAGCGAAGGTAAAAGAAAGGCGTCAGATTTAACGCTAGTTCACCTTAATCCGTGGGGCAACCTAAATTCGTTGTTTTTAAAAACTGGGTATTTAGACATTTCACGTCAATGACGTACGTTTAAAATTTCAACATTTTCAAAATATTGCAATGTGAAAGTACATTCCATCGACTCAACGATCTCAAAATACCCTATCTTTATATACTACGGATATAGGTTACCCTACGGATAAAGGTGAACTAGCGTTACATTGGATATCTATATATGTTCGGGTTTAAGTATTGTACGGATGTTTCATGTCTAGAAAAAGAACATATAAAAAAGATTAGCTAACACATTTCCCTACCAATACCCGGCCGGGCTAATTACGGACTTAAATAGTGTTAAAATAGTGTATTGTAACAAGTATGCACAAGTTGTGCTCTTAAATAATTTTGGTAAGAATTGTGTCTTTTGCTCTCACTTTTCTTTCCCCAAAACTGCCCGGCCGGACCCCGGATTGGAAATGTGTCCCTAGCATAAGCATAAGCCGACCATTTAAAATCTTTATGGCTATGGAACTGTCATCTTACGTCAGCTGTGAAGATCAGGAGGGTGTTGTCCCATAGTCCCGCCTTTTTCATCGCCATGGTAACGTTACCAATGGCTTCATCCATGGCGCTCACCATTCCTGTAAACATTTCAGTTGATTGCGTTTAATTCAATTCTATTCAACAAACTGGAGATTCTCGTCACTGAACTTTCGTTTTCAGGCATATTCTGGTTGTAGTAATCATATCAATGCCCGGTGTTGGTCGGATTGGTCCGTGTAAGTGGACGTTTTGATATTGTACTTAAGGTGTAATTTTATAGTTGAACATAGATCGAACCTCTAACTATATATTCCATCACTGTTCTACGTCTTTGATGATCTGCATCTGTTCCTTTATTTTTTTTTTTTTTTATTTATTCACATATATTTTGCGAGTATGAGGCGGAAAGCACAAATTGCTTATATTAAGCCTTCTACTCAAGAAACATACGCATAAAACAAGAATAGTAAACGACATTACATACATAAGTACAAAATGGATGACAGAAAAATAAATTTAAACAAGACAAGTTGGTGCTGAATCAATTAGGAGAACCTGCCTGTACAATGGATATAGGTAATGACAAGATCAAAAATGTTACAGTTCTGTTGATGTGAGAGAGATGTTGATCCTGATAACAGTAAAGTACATAAAGTAGTGTCGTTGAGGTGCTTTAGGTCTACTATAATATTTGAGACAGCCGATAACAAAGAACTTCTTTGGCTAGTATAGAGTGTGCAGTGTAGTAGATAATGTTCGGTTGTTTCACAATGATAGCCGCATTTACATGTAGGATAATCAATACAATGGTGTTGAAATAGATGGTAGTTTAACTGACTGAAGTTTAGACGGAGCCTTGTAAGATGAACTGCGGAACGACCTTGGCCATGAGAGAAATGGGAGTATTTTGTCGACTTGTTGAATAGTGAGTCCAGCTCTTTTTTGAAAGTGTTGATCGAAAGGACGGCTTTAGCATTCGTAGGCAGTTCATTCCACAAGTGAACAGTTGAAGGTAGGAAAGATCTTTTATACTTTTCAGTTTTACAGGCAATGGAAGTAAGGTTTTGGTTTGCGCGAAGGTTGTAAGGGACCGTATCACAGATACGTGGAGGGATAATATTATGTAAGTACAGTGGTGCGAGACCATTCATAATTTTCCAAAACTGAATCAACTGGTGCTTTTTCCTTCTGTCCGCTAGTGTGTCCCATGCAACCTCGGCTAACAAGCTCTCATGTTTAGTGCCTCTCATGGCTCCGGTACAAACTCGTGCCGCGGCCATCTGGACAGACTCAAGAAGATCACAATCTTTGCCGAGAAGGCCACACCAAACAATGTCAGCATATTCAAGTAATGGACGAATCATAGTGACATACAGAGTTTCTAATGTTCCCCGAGGAACAAAATATGATATCCTCTTCAGAAGATTGATTCGCTTCATTGCCTTGGTAATCAATGTAGACACGTGATATGACCAGGACAAGTCACGTTTCAAGTTTAAGCCCAAATGCTTGTGAGAGTCAACTTCCTTAAGCACAACTCCTTTAAACACTAATGGTGGGTGATAGACTTTGACCCTTTTCATGGAGAATGTCATCAGTTCAGTTTTAAGGGGATTAAAAGTTACCAGCCACTGGTCCGACCATTCACCCACCATTCTAAGATCATGGTTCAATCTATTTGCTGAGACGAGCGGATCCAAAACTACTTCCACAAGAGACGTGTCATCAGCAAAAAGATTGGCATCAGTTTGCAAGTTGTCCACTAGATCGTTAATAAAAACTAGGAAAAGGAGTGGGCCCAAAAGCGACCCCTGTGGGACACCTGCGTCAATCGGTAGCCAGTCGGAACATGCCCCATTAATGACAACTCTCTGCTTCCGATTTGTGAGATAAGATTGTATCCATTGAAGAAGTGAACCAGATATCCCTAATTGGCTTAATTTGAAAAGGAGACCATCGTGCCATACCTTATCAAAAGCTTTTGATATGTCCAAGAAAACGGTGCGTACTTCAAAACCTTGGTCTACTGCTTTGTGCAGCTTATGAACAAGGTGTGTCAATGAATTAACTGTTGAGTCTCCGGGGGTAAATCCAGAATTTCGATCGGTTAGCAGGTTGTTGCCATGTAAGTACGCAGATAATGGGGCATAAACTATCCGTTCAAACACTTTGGACACACAGCACAGGAGTGAAATAGGCCTATAGTTTTCTTTGGCCTGCTTATCACCTTTTTTATACACAGGGACAACATTTGAAAATTTCCAAATTGACGGAAAACAGCCGTATTCTAATGAAACATTAAACAAATGCGACAGTGGTTGTGCTATTGAAGGTGCTATACACTTCAGAAGCCTATTACTTAGTCCATCAGGCCCTGTGGCCTTGTTTATATTGAGGTCTGACAGTACACTGTAGACATTTGCGGGGCAACAATTAATTGAATTGAGAGCTAGTTCTGTTCTGGGTACAAAGTTTGGGAAAGAGGCGCCATCGGTATTCAGGTACGTTTGAGATGCAAAGTAGTTGTTAAGAATATCGGCTTTGGCCTTGTCGTCTGCCATAACATTTCCATTCTCAAGTAAAGAGGGCAGAACCCGGTCCGCCTTGCCAAGAAAGATTTCCTTGGAAACTGACCACCATTTCTTGGGGTTAGAAGTTGGATTGGCAAGGTCAAGACAGAGGCTATGCCGATGATTTCTCTTCGCTTTTCTAATTAAATCTATACAATTATTTCTAACTCGTTTAAATGCACAAAATAAACTAGAGTTATTTGTTTTTTTGTACCGTCCGTAGAGCCGCCTCTTTCTCCTGAGTAAGCGCCTGATCTCACATGTCATCCAGGGCTTATCTCTAGGGCGGATAGTGACTACTTTACTTGGAATAACCGTCTTTATGACATCTGTGAGAGTTGACATAAAAGCCTCAGCTGAGGCATTCACGTCTGGAATGTGATCCGATATCACGGAATTCCAGTCTACTTCAAGAATCTTAGAATTAAGTTCTTCATAATCGACGTTCGTAAAGTCATACATTGTTCGTTTATAAGCGTTGACTTTAGGGACCTTAACAGACATTGTTCCATAAGTAACAGCATGGTCACAATTAGCAAGGGGAGGAAGAATACCATGGTCCACAAACATACCTGGTGAGTCAGTAATAATCAGATCAAGCACAGATGCTGAGGTGTCGGTACTACGAGTAGGTTCCGTTATTAACTGAGAAAAATTATTGTCAGACACAAATCTGTTTATCATACCAGCTGCATTATCTGAATTACCATTGAAATCACCAAGTAAGACTATTGCATTTTGCTGAGAAGGCCCATTGTCCACAATGGTATCTACCGCCCGCTGCAGGTGGTCTATGAATGCCGTGCGCTCATCCACATTCTGGCCAGGTGGTCTATAACAGGTACAAATGTAAACAGTCCAGTTCTTTAGCTTCACCTCGCACCAGATTGTTTCAGAACCATCTGTTTCAAGGTCAGACCTTCTTTTACACGGTAGATTATTGGATGCGTAAAGCGCAACTCCACCCCCATGTCTGTCGCGGTCCCGTCGTAACGGGGATTGATATGACGACAGGCTAATATCTGAATCGGGAATAGTTTCATCACACCAAGTTTCTGTTAATGCTATCACGTCGAATCCGACATCTAGGGCAACAGATTCGAGTTCATGGAGTTTAACAAAATCATTAGCAGGTAGACTTCTCA
This sequence comes from Branchiostoma floridae, assembly GCF_000003815.2. Lineage (NCBI taxonomy): Eukaryota > Metazoa > Chordata > Leptocardii > Amphioxiformes > Branchiostomatidae > Branchiostoma > Branchiostoma floridae. The sequence continues at coordinate 7,696,187 of NC_049991.1, read as the reverse complement.
CGTTGGCGTGGCAGACGGAGAGAGACTTCATGTTATGTGGGAAGGGATTGGAGTACTAAAGGAACAATGCTCTCCCGCCTGGCACGCACGTGTGAGGAGGAATTCCTCGCTAATTGATAATGACAACACCAACTATGCTGTACAGAACAGCGACAAACATGTTTAACAAGGTGACACATGTTCCTTTAGAATGTTGAACTTACCAAGGAAGATTCTGCGGTTCTCATTTTGAACGTTGGCGTACATATCCTCAAACCGTTTCGGAACCTGCAAAAGAAATGCTTAATAAATGTTTGAAATGGCTCATGATATTGAAGAGTCTCATATCATACTTCCTAATGTGCCAGAAACATTAGGAGGCGATCTCATCTGCTCACTAAGAGTGAGGACTAGCTGATTTGACAGGAGAAGCATCGTTACGAAGGTTCTCGGAAAAGTCCGTACACTTTTAGATCCACTCACATTGGGAAAGATCCTCGCTGTTTTCGACAAGTGTGAATTTTACATGTTTGAGGTGTGGCTGCCCACAAACACGGGACCTCCATTTAGCGTCCTTTCCGATGGGGCATCTCTAACCGAAGTTAGGTACTCATGTTCACATTGGTGGCATGTCAAGAGATTCCAACCCAGGACCTCTGGGTCCTGAGCCAAAAACCCTAACCGTTACGAAAACACTGCCACGATACCAACGTAACAATCATGGATGTCCACGGTAGAAATGATAATGGTTGTCAAGTTCTCAAACTGGCTACCATCATTATGGGTACTAACCTGTAACGGCTCGTGCACATTTTGGAAGGGTAGGTACAAAAACAGTGGCAAGCCCAGGGGATTCTTCTCAATAATGTCAACAATCCGGTCTGTAAAGAAGTACTGTAAAATAGACACATTTCAGTGAAAACGTACAATAAAAGAATACGATACTGACTATCCTAAGTAGTAGAGGAGGTATTAAACGACTGCAGCCACTTCAGATGGTCAGTGTACATGTATGATGCTAATGGCTGTATCACCTGACTGACAGTACTAATTATGTCTATTATATACTACTTAACTGAGAATAAAGAAGAAAGTGACGAACAGTGTAAACTAAAATATTTATTTTTGCCTTATGGACACAAATGATAATGAGAAGCAAGAGCAACGGAAAGTAATGACAAATGAATGTTATTTACGGTACTGTATTCTCCATTCCTTGTTTTCACGACTTCTTTGCCGTCCCTGAGGTCAAGACCACCCGCTGCGAACATGGAAAGATTAATACGTTAACAAGGGTACACAGTCTATTCTACGTCTTCAGACTTCAACGTTGACATAACCCACAAAATATTAATGTTACTCTGAACTATCTTGTTGGCTAATCTTTGTCGATGCATGGTACTGCCTTTCTTCCCTGTGTATGATAAGTTTAATTCTGGGGTTCCAAAACATTGGTTATCATTACACGCTCTCTTTGTACGCCTTCATAACGTACCAACAGTATGTTGATAATAGTCGTCTTGCCCATTGTAGAAGCCGTAGAAGGAGTCGAACCCACGGTACGTCGGGGTGTAGTTCCAGTTGCAGAAACCAAGATGCCACCTGAAATAGAAAATAATTACCTGCACTTGCTGTGTTTATGTTTGTGAGTCGCAACGAGGCTGGCAATGAAGCCACTGTTGCCATGGTAGCGGTGGCCTGTGAACTTAAGAATAGGAAGACTCAAACCTGGACTGAAAAGAAAATGTACAATTCCTGGAATTCTTTGAATCTGCACACAATGTTATAGACCGTTTTCATGTGACGTCACAGTCGCGTTCGAACGTTCGAACGGCCATGTTGGATGATAAGCTGCTCAATCTCCACACGGCTGTGTTGCACGTGGTGGACACGTACGTGGAAAGAAGTTTTTATTATTATTTAGGGCTGGATGTTTGTTGTGAGGTCCATGAACACAGGATACAGCCTACTCGCCGTATCTATCTAACAACACTAGTTACTCATACAGTCCATCCCTTTTTTAACTCGATTGAATCACTCTTCTATCGGCCCGCCAACATGGCCCCGGTGCGGAGTTTGCTCATCTGTGATCAATTGTTACAAATATAGTCGATTTTGTGCACATAAAGATGTGGTCTTTTAGAAAATAGCACTCTCCTTTGGTGTAAAATAGTTTCATTAGAGTCATTTTATGAAATCTGGCGCATTTACATTTCATAATTCCAGTTATTTGCACAATGAGCATGTACGTTTCCCACGTCAGCAGTTGAACTTTTTACCTCAAGTCAAGTCAAGTGTATTCGTATACGAAAAGACATGTTAACCGGTTAGACAGCATCTACAGACAGGGTGTGACACAGGCAGGTCAGCACTACAAGCTTGAAGATTTCTAACGTTGTCACCATCTTTGTCTCACAGGTGGGAATATATTTACTGTGTAGATTCTAGTTGAAGAAATGAAGGTTGTCTTCTGTCGCGCGCTGTGAACAGGGTTTGAAAAGCTTCATAGCATGCAGGTTACCACACATATGCGCAGCTATTATTGTAGAAAACATGTACTGATCTGTCCTCCTGCAAAACGGCCAAACCTTACCCTCAGGGATGTCTTCTAGTTTTCATAATGGCGATACACTCGAATGTTTATCTTGTTCTCAGTTTAGCGTATTGGGGGGAGAATACAATAACGTAACGGTGTCAAGGTGATGTACAAATTGGTGGGGTAAGACGTTGTAGTCCAACTTTGTCGCAGTATGGCTGAAAATACGTAGTTTGGGTCATTACATTATGTGTTTACACAATCTCTCGCTGGCTGGGTTTAATGAGGGGGCGGTAACTGTCGGGCTAGGAGAGCGATTGTAGTCAGGCTATGGTTACTTACGACGTAGTTGAGTCAGACCGTACTTCAGATACGTACCTGTGCCGAAAGTCAAGTCGTATTGAAGCTCGTTGTGTGAACTACGCGGGAGTTCGCCAGATTACGTCGCGCCTTGTCAAACTACGCCGTAGTTGGCTGAAGCACGCCGCAGCTCAGTTTTGACCAGATTAGAAAACCATAACCGTCACACGGAGTCAGAGTCGGGGTTCGTGCGAGCGTGCCATGGGGGGTCAGTCCCTAGTCTAGTCCTCCGCGCGCAGCCTATATGACAGGAGTGTACAAATAGAATACAACACGGGGTATTCCGTATCACCCCAGGTACCAGCCCGACCGCGGGAAGGATCGCCCGAAGGCCGGAGGGTGATCCGACCCGCGGGAGGGCTGGGACCGAGGGTGATGCGGAATACAACGTGTTGTATTTTATTTATGTCATTCCCACCTGAGAAAACACACATTTCAATGGGAAATGCACCAAAAAATGTTGAGTCCTCGAACAAAAGATTGTAACAACAGCAATTCTAACGTCCGAATCCGGTATTCGGATTTTCAACAGTGCCGTATTCGGCCCGTTCGAAATAGTTCGATTTACTCGAAGGAAGCCTTTGTGATACAACTTAGAACCCGTGTGATACGGAAAGTTATCACACGGTCCGGAACACCCGTATCGAACGTTTTCGCGTCACAGGTATGACATAAATAACGTTATATAGTCACCCAAGGTAGCGGTAACAGATGTCCGAGTATTCAACCATCGGCACCAGCGTTAGATCGTTGAATGCCTTTTCTCTTAAAGCATATGGATCAAACCTATTATTGCAACTTTGTCCTGATATCTAGCCTTGGCTATACATCACTTAATGATTCACAGTACGGAGACAAAACAGCACACTTGAGCCTACAGGTAACTTTGCTAGCGCCGTTCTGTGTTCTATTCATCCAGGTTATCATCCAACATGGCGCCCACGCGTGACGAAGCGGTTTTCGAACGTTCTTTGAAAACGATCTATACTATAGACCTTATCGCAGATAGAACGTGCGCAAAGGATGCCGGGACAGTTTGTGGTCAATCGATGTTCTAGTATATAGAGCGCTGCCTTGCGCGGTCTTGTATCGCATATATGTGTTGGTGTAGCTTTATATTAGGGCAAGAATGACGCATCACGCACACGTGCCACGACGCAAGTGAGAACACCTGGAAGGTGCGAACACCTGTTCTAAAGAACATTCTAGAAGGGTCAGTTAAGTTTACTTAACATTTGTAAAAAACAGATGTCTTCCGTTGTGTTTGAATAATCAAAACAATCATAGCAATATAAAGAAATGGATTGTTGTACTGATTAAGCTTTGCTTCACGACTTATTTCATGTAGAACCAAGAGGCATAAAATACAATGTTGGGCCAAATTCCTGCTGTCCTTACATGCCATGACATAGACCTCTACTTGGTCATCACTGGGCAATTGGGCATTCATTAAGTCGTTCTCCCACAGCTCTTTTGGAAGCGTTTCTGGATCGGGCATTGTTATTAAGATTTTAAACATCAACAAGTACAGTAATTCAAGATGAAAACTCCTTAGTTGAGCAATCAATCATAATTGGTTTCTAACATGTTAAGGTTCTGGTTCGGAATAAGACGCAAATCAGAGGTTGTCTCGGTAGTTTTGGCTGTCGATTTTCCGGCTATCGCTTTAGCAATGTATATTTATTAATCTTTTATACTTCTCCAAATCCTTGTTGTTCGTAGCGTTTTATGGTGTCGGAGATTTCATGGTGCATTCTATGTGCGTTTTGGGTGTTTTAGCGCCATCGGAGCTCGCGGAAAACGTATCGGAAAACTTTTCTTCCTTTTTACTTAGTATACAGAAGAAGTCTTGACCTTTATTGCCATATTAGTCATTATCCAAGGAAAACTTATTTTTACCGTGTAGGGGCCTGTAGAGAATGGCCCCAAATTAGCAATTTGTTGGTGAAAAGCTTATATTTTTGATGGTTTCTACCAAAAATAACATGTCTACAGAAAATGACAAATGAGTCTGTCGGTCAGCGACACCCTTTTCTATCGGAAACATTGAATTGTCCGAAAAACGCCAAGCAGAGGTCGAATCGCGCAGATATAGTAGTAGTCGAAAAAAATACACTCGCGCTCTTCCTACCTCTGCCACAGAACGGAACAGTACAAGGCTATTAAATCTAATCACCTTGACACATTCAGGGCGTTTTGTAACTAGGTGCTAAGTTTTGGACGGGAGTTAGGAGTTTCTGCCTGCGCGCCGCGGGTGTTTCCTGTCTGCCAGTCGGAGCAAACAACACCCCATAAAATCGGTTGTGGCCGAGTCATGATACGTCAAAACAAGCTATTATTTGTGTCCCTATGTTCTAGAAACGTTGGACAATCGCTTGTACTAAGGTACGGTCAGATGTCAAACAGAAGTTAAAAACGAGAGTTGTCCAGTCATAGTTGACGTTCTAAAACTCGGGCTTCACGCACTGCTGACCGTTTTGCGACAACCGCATGCAGCCGTAAAAGTAATTCACTCGCGTTTTTCCCAGTTTACCACATGCTCAGATATAGATTAGCGTGTTCATCTATTGAATTGACAATTTACTAATTCATATATTAACATGTCATTTATATTTGTAATTGATGCAAAATTTTTTCAGGGTGTAGGAAGTTACGTCATGATACTTTCAATGTACCGGGAAGGAATGACGTCGGCCATTGTTGTCAGTGAATAGAGATCGCAGCGGGTGCTGGCGCGGCCCGCGGCCCGCGGAACATGTGCCGGGTGCGAGTTAATCCGGGGTAGTAAAACTATTTGGCTAACGATCTTTTTATGCTTCGGAGGGCGGAGTTCTAACACGGATTTTGAAAGGATATCTCCGCCCTTATGTGTTCTGTGGCAGAGGTAGGAAGAGCGCGAGTGTATTTTTTTCGACTACTACTATATCTGCGCGATTCGACCTCTGCTTGGAGAGTACGAAAAACGGTGATTTGAGAAGCGCTAGTGTGCTTTTCTCAGAGACAGTCAAATCGGCCGAGAATCGTGAAAAAAAACTCCGAACCGGAACCTTAACAAAGAAGCAGTCGACACTGCCTCGCATTAACTTCCCCGCCGACATGTCTTGTAATACCAGTATATTTTTTCGAAGTATGTAGACGTTGTAAATGGTTAAGATCATCGGACAAATACCAATTTCTTTCTAATCGACATAAACAAACCAAGACACCTACCGCATCGCTCGTCATGGCGCTCCGCGCAGCTGAAATGACCACAAACTGTCCAACAAAACTCAACGAGTACACACGTCTTAACCTCGGACTTAAGATGACCAAAAGAAGGTTTCCAATCAAATAGACAAAGGTTGATCTACTGTGATGCCAAAACAGCGAGCTATAAATCACTGACCGCAGCTGGAGCCACTTGCAAATCCAAAACCTAGGGGTCTAACAATTGAAGTGGGGAGAAAATACTTAGATACACTTAGTAAGGCCACAGCAAGTTAATTTTATGGATGACATCAGCGCGCGCATTAATTTTCGCCTGATTTCAGAAAAAACAACAAGACTTTTTCTTCTGCAGGGATGGTCAACATGACGATAAAGTACCAAAATGAGCAAATGTATCGTGTTGTAGCCTAATAATTGTACTTGTAGAAGTGACACTTGCGAGGTACCCAGGACTGTAGTTGTACAAATGGAACTTATTGGATAGCTGTAAAGGTGACATTAATATGGAAGCTATGAATGTGGTTACCAACTTCGTTGGTGATACCAGTCTACCACACTAGTGTCAGTTTTACCACACCAGTACCTGTCTTAAATACAGGAATGATTGCCTTGTTGGCTCTGATACCATGTTTTGTGGCTTCAATAATTTTTACAACAGTCATCACAAATTTATGGTGCCTATTCTTGAAAATGTAGCCATCTTGTTTTTTTCAGCATCTTGTTTTTTTTCGCCCTATCGCACTTTTTTTGCAGTCTGCATATATAATCGACATTTTGAAATCACATAACGTGCAAATTTCAAGCAAGTAAAGGTGTCAGTCCGACTCAGGCCGTTGCAGAATGAAGTTTGAAGACTGGTGTCCATGTGTTTGAAGTATGGCGGATTATATTACGTAATTAGCATACCCTTCTTCCTTCCATCTGTAAGCTTAATCAAATCCATAATGCCACTGCGTCCAATATCAAATCTGTTTTATTGTTAACTGACCCTTCTAGAATGTTCTTTAGAACAGGTGTTCGCACCTGCCAGGTGTTCTCACTTGCGTCGCGGCACGCGTGCGTGATGCGTCATCCTTGCCCTAAAGTTACACCAACACACGCGCTACAAGACCGTCGCGCAATGCAGCGCTCTATATACTAGAACATCGATTGACCACAAACTGTCCCGGCATCCTTTGCGCGCGTTCTATCTGCGATAAGGACTATTAGGCTTGCTCCCTGACAGTGTCACCAAAAATACAAACTGTACCTAAAAATACCTTCCAGCCTACTTGCTGCTTCTATGCTTTCATTACGCCTTGTGGCGTATTCAATAAAGGATTACGAACGAAAGACAGAACCACTCACAATATAACTTTAGAGCAGCCTCCTTAACAGACCCTATGAGTCTGGCTTTTTTAAAGCTGAAAACACAATATCATGATAAATGATAAAAGCCCGACCTATATAGCCCGCTATAGTACATATCTAGCTGGTACAAACTACCGACTTACTTGCCCACCACGTGAGTGGAGTACCCCAACTCCTTCAGCTTCTCGGGTAGGAAGGTGAAATGTGACGGAACTCCCGAAGGCTGCTCGGGAAGCATAGCCATGTGCTACAGAACACAGAGTCTCGTATATACATACATACATACATAATATATACTTTCTTTTAAATATGGTATTTAAATATAAAAATTTTGAATATGGTATTTACACGTGGCAACAATGTTAGCTGGTCGGTTGGACCTAAAAGAGTCAAACCCATAAAAATGCATGATTGTGTGTTTACCACACTTATATGTAACCGCGTTTTGAAAAGATACCGATTCATTGGCTGCGCCCAAGTTTAACCATCCATCGTGGCGGACGATACTGACGTCATGAGTCACGTGAGTACAATAGCCGTCCGTTTGCTGCAAGCCTTTAAATGAATATTCTAATTTTTTTATTTTTTTTATTCGTTCAGCTGCTAACAAACAGCCAGGGTTGCCCAACTAGCCAGTGGCTATTACCAAGGGCTAGCCCTGTGCATGTTCGCACATGCTTACTCACGGCGCGGCGGGGTTATGCCATACCCTTCCGCTGATGTAAATCACCGTGTGGCTGATACGGAATGGAGGTTCGCCAGGCCTCCATCCGGATGTTTGAAGTGAATCACCAACTCCAGACAGAAGCTAAAGGGTTTTGCTCCAACTCACACCGCACCATCGCACGTGTGGGGGTTCTTTAACGTGCATGGGGTGTGACTCTCTCCATACACGGGACCTCCATTTAACGTCCTATCCGAGGGACGGCCCTAGCCGAAGCTAGGTACTCATTTTCACCTGAGTATAGTGAGGAAAGTCGTGTAAAGTGCCTTTCCCAAGGGCAAAAGATCGGTGACACGCAGCGGATTCGAACCCGCAACCTCTCGGTCTCGAGGCACAAATCATGCCGCTGCGCCAGGCGATCCCACACTTACCAGTTCCTTAAATGATCAATAACCTACATGAAACTTCTCAACCAAAAGCAATATTTGTCGGAAAAGTTGGACTATCAATAGGCTTGATACATAAAAGAAGAAGGGATCAATAAGCTAGATATTAAATGTCTCACCTGCATGCCTACATGGTAGGGAAAGTACCCAGTCATAAACGCCGTTCTGGACCTATGGATTGTAACAATGCTATGATAATTGGTAAAATAAGTCTATACATGCAGTGAACCAACCGACGCCGACAAAAGCTCATGGGTTACACAAGTATAACGTAACCTTCAGGTTCAAAACCTAGAGGTCAAAATAAACTTTATTTTCTATATATTCGGTACATTTGTGATGCATCGTGGGTAATGTGTCGAAGGTTAATGCCTCCAAGTTGTAAACTTTGCAGTTCTTGTTTAGACATGCTTGATGTATCGTCATATGTGCTTATTCTTGTTTCAGAGGCCTTCAACTTTGACCTATTGCCCACAATGCATTTTGCTGCGCACGAGCAGTTTGACCCGTGAGCTTATTACGTACGGCGTGCAGACGTAGTTGACGTAAGACTGGTTGAGGATGACGCCTTCATGAGCCAGCTGGTCCAGAACAGGCGTCTTGACGTCAGGGTTGTGCCAACCCACGTCATTCCAGCCTGAAATGGTGATAGAAATTAGTAGGAATTTCTGTAAACTTGAAAAGAGAACATTATGTTAAAAGTCTGGAATGTTATTTGCTGCATTAAATTGGCTGGTGGGATTGTCTAAATAATTCAAAAGATGAAAATATAAGGATGATTGTTTCCCTTATAAATCCAGAAAGCTATCAAATTTAGAACTGAAAATGCTGGTACAGCTTTGGGGCAGGGAACTAGTGTAAAAAGCGCTTGGTATTTCAAACTGAACAGTTATCATCTTTTACTGTGAAGAACTAGGTAGTCATTGATCTAAAGTGAAATGCAATGAATTTTACACCTTCGTATGGAATACAACCTTAAATAGAACTTTTTTTTTCTGACTTAGGTGAATATAAATCTGTGACGAGATTTTTTGGCCTTTTGAGTATGCAATACCTTTAAAACATACATGAAAGAGATATCCCTTAAATATTAATGTAGGAAACCTTTGGTAGCACTGCATGAAAACTGCTCTTTAAGCACTCTTAAAGTGTGCTTAAGGGTACCGTATTGGCATTCTTTAAGTTACATTACGTCATGTTTACGCATTCGGAAATATTATATTTAAGCTATGATTACGTGCGTCCGTAAAGGACACGTTGTGGCACACATTTAAGCAACTTTTAAGTATCGTAAACTATGCTTAAATTCTTATGTTTACACAGCGTTTAAGCACCGTAAATGCTGCTTAAATTGAGTGTCATACGTCGACTTAAATAGTCCGTAAAGCGCACGTAGTGGCACACATTTAAGCAACTTTTAAGTACTTTAAACTAAGCTTAAATCCAAATGTTTAAACATTGTTTAAGCACCGTAAATGTATCTTAAATCGTATATTTTTTTTGCCTTACGTCTGGTTTAAGCAGGTTTTAAGTATTTTAATATAGTCTTAAATATTTTATTAAAGCTGCTTTTAAGAATCGTAATGCTCCTTAAATATTGTGTGATGAATAGTATTATATGCCGTGTAACCGTGTATGCTGCAGCAGGCATACATCCCTGTAAGAATGCTATCGACTTAACCTGAAATATTGACAAACAGTCCACAATATCAAGTCAACATTCTTTTTATTCTCTTCTCAGAGTTCCATATACACAAGGCAATCACATTGAAAACAGCATGTTGTTGTATCAGATTATCTTAAACCGATTAAAAACATAGCTCATTTATGAATGTCAAAAAACGATATTGAATTCGATAACAATGAGATATTTCCGACTTACAGGCGGTTAGGGTGACATTTATCACTCTTCTTCAGTTTTACAAGGGTTGATTAACTGGTGGGATAATTCAATACAAGTAAACATACCTGGAAAAACCGGTTGAACATGTAAAAAACACTAACTCACAGGGGCCGTAATTACTAGTAGTATATTGTGTTTACATAGTATAAAGGACAAACAAATGTTGACATTAATTACTCAAATTGGTTGTTGCAAACGACTATTCTGTGGCTACAAACTTGACTTTGAAAACTCTTTGAGAAAAAACTGCTACACTAAACTAATCAAACAAAATCTGCTCCTAATTGTCTGTCGTCCTACTCGCTATCCAACTCCAGTCTCAGCTCGCTAACGTCAGTTGCTGGTGCTCTGCCGTTCTGATACCTTTTGCTGATCGCCCACTCCGGGGTCCCCTCTGGTACTTTTCTGTCCGAAAGCTCACGAGAAGGGATTCGAGGAGAGCCCCGAAGTGGCACGACAGCGTCCAGCGACTCCTTGATTTTGGTCATCTTTCCTGACTCCCAGGCCAGCTTTCTGACCTTGAAGGTTTTCGGCCCCTCCACTTCACTGTCGGAAGACTCCGACGACATGAAGTCTTTGTGGAGAGTCTCCTCCGCCCGTGTCCTAGACTTCTCTGACCAGCTGTCGCGTGCCAGGTTGTACGCCTTTCGTCGTCTCGCCAGTTTCTGAAATGAGATATGAGCCTGATGTCAAACATTTCTCCATGGTGAAGTAAATACTATACAGCTAACTATCAATTGTCACTTGGTTGCAATACGATGGCTAAAATGTGCTTTTTGATGTAAGAATAATAAAAAAATGTTATGCATACAAATTGGTATATATTCCTGTGGTATGGAGTGAAATACTATTAAACAATGCAATAGATAAGAGCTGTGCTTTAAGAGACAATCTCCTATATATTATAAGTATTTTTTCCTTGATATAAAGAAATACCGGCTCTCAGTAACATTGTGGCATTATTTTCCTGGATTGAAAAGTTGATGAGAACGAGTCACAAAACTTCAGAATCACGATTTCATATGTTAACTTTTAATCCTACAGGTATTAATTGCGCTTTGACATTACATGTGTATAAGACTAACCTGTTGCTGCCTCCCGTTTCTTTTGACCGAGTGTCGGTGCTCCGCATACTTCCCCTTCTGGGCCCGCACCTGGTCATCCCTCTTGGATCTATAGTACCTCTTGGCAGCATCTAGAATGAAGGAAAATGAACTTAAAACTTGCAGGCAAATCGGTTTCTACAACTGGATAAGATATGGAGATTAATTTCGGACATGAACTTACATAGAGGGCCAATACTGCTATACATGAGATGTCACTGGGAAAACCGGTTTTACCTGAGTCAACAAGACTTAGTCGTCACATATGCAAATGTGTTTGAATAGTTAATATAGGTTCTAAGGTAACGCCATAGAAACTAAGATTTGTAAAAGTATCGTTGACACCGTGAAGTTTCTGCTCACTGGCCGTAGAGATTTAAAAGTCAGTGCTATTTGCACAATACATGCGATTTAGTGCTCCAACCCTGCTGCAGTATAACCGTAGTTGCATCTTGCACTGAATTTGCAGTTTGAAAAAAAGATATTTAGGGAGAAATCAGAGCTTACTTCTTCAAACGATTAATCTTACATACTTGGTGTGTAATTTACTTACCCTTCAGTTCGGCTGATGAAAAAGGACACTTCTCAGGCCCTCCATGCTCTTTCATCACCTCGTCTCTCAAGGTCTTCACAATGTGCTGGTTGGCTGCTGAGTCCATCCTATGCCAAAAAATGAATAAATTATGTTATCAATCTACAAGTACTAGAGGAATTCGTTTCAGGGCTTGCTTTTAAAGGAAGCCCTGGTGTTATGTCGTGACTATATTTGAAAGGGTGAACATAGTTGCGTGGCTATTATCAAACAGGATGTTATCATAGGGTTTCTTTCATGGTCATTACTGACGGAAGGGAGTCATATAAACATAATGAACATGTTAAACGGTACATCTGGTACTATTATCATGTCTTGACAATGCCATGGCAAGAGAAACGATTTAATTGTCTTATTAAATAGGAGTTGCTATACCGTTCAGTAAGCCGAAAGCCCTGAAAGTCTCCTTCGCCTTCTTCCATCGCCCGGTACACCTTGCGCACGGCATCCTGTAAAACATTTTAAACAAATGTATTAGCTGTCTTTGCGCGCAAGTTTGTAACACTCGCATGGGAAAATTCCTTCAAACAGTCATTGGGGAATACGTCTAATTTGGCTGTTGCTTTTGTTTTAGTGATCGAGAAATTGAGTTAGAAAGATAGAAGGGACATTGATATGTCAATTACTACAAGTGTATGGCTGGCGGTCTAATAAGCTCGCACGCTAGCCTGGGGAGCTGTTTTCATCGGTCCGTTTCTTGTTAAAAACCTGCTAGTATGCGTGCTAGGTATCTACATAAGTGGCCAGCATTATACAGATACAAGCGCTAAAATGTGTTTGACCAACTACCTGAATAATGCTACGGTCACATTATTGAAAAAAGACTCGGCGGCACTTAACGGGCACTTTTGGGGAACCCCTTTTTTCAGTCGTTCGGGTGTGAGCCATACATGGCCCCGTGTGACGCCCCGTGGCTATCGGGCATTTGGGGCACGGGCTGGCCCCTGGGGGACCCCAACACCCCGGTACCGGGACAAATTTGTGACGTCGGCGCCCGGTTGGGGTTACACCCCATACGGGCAACGATGCAAATATGACCAAAATGACAAAACTCAAAATAAATCACCTACCCTGCAAGTGGATGGAATAGAGGATTTCCTCCGAACCCTGCCGCGTTGGCGAGCGTGCCCTGGCGACGGGCTGTCCTCTCGGATGTCTCGCGGGGGTTCTTGATTAGCCTGCCGGCGTTCCTGCTCCTGGAGCTGTGCCTTCAGTGCCTGCAGTTCTGCGGTTTGAGACTCAAACTTCCTAACCATATCCTGAAGGATGATGGCAAGGTTCTCGCTGTCTCCTCGTTCCATGGGGTTGTCAGTACGAGAAATCGCGGACATTTTGTAAAACGGTGAAAATGTTAACGTTGCACACTCTAGAATCGTCAGACTTAGAATGACGCTAGGTGTTCAGTTCAAAAATTCAAAACTTGCATCATCAACGATGATTGGTCATCGTCATAAGGAAACTGCATGTGATTGGCTTATTTCTTATCAAAATTTACATGTCCGATAGACACAATGACATGTGAATTGTCGGGCACACATTTTGTAAATCGGCGTGGGTGCCAAGACCAGTCATTGTTACCTGGCGTGGGATCGTCCTGCCATGCCACCACAAAACAATAACAAACACAACAGTTTGCCTTGTTTGTCTCTAGATATAGCTCGGAACACGAAATGTACAGTTTATTCAACGTTTCCTCGTACAGTTGAAATTTTTCAGAATCAAGTGAAGGTGGCTATGAACACCACACCGACCAAAACAAAGTGCTTTGATAAAAGGTCAAACAAACTTTAAAAGCTTCTTGTTACAAATCCAGCGGAAGCGGCCATTTTGCATTCGCGGAGCGCCCCAAGCGTGATATCTCGCGACATTCAAACTATGAAAGAGAAACAAACATTTATGGATTTTGAAACTTCTTGCTAGGGTCAAACTGGAAAATGTCAAATTGTTGACATGAGCGTTATGAAGAACCAATAGCAACAATTTTCTGTTGTTTCTAATTTGATATATTGTTGTAAAGTTTAGGAATGAATCGAAACAAAGTTGGCGTCCGACGGGAAATTGTCAACTCCTTGCACTCTGCAGCGCTTTTATCTAATGATAAAGAGTTTGCAGAAAGCATGAACGTTATGGGATCCTGTACAAACGACTTTCTGTTGTATCTACCATATAATTTGGCATTTAACTGTCCTTTAAAGTTAAAGAATTAATCCAAACAAAGACGGCGTGGGTTAACGTTGAGCCAATTATAGATTGTAAACAAAGAAAAATCCTGCTCGGAACTAGTTTGTTTTTATGAACTTGCTTGCTCTCTTTTCCAAATTCAACACGCTCAGTTCGGTCGCCAGCGGCTAGAACGCCAGTCACAATGTATATAGGCCGCATGCCTAGGCAATTTAAACTTATTTTACAAATTACGTAGAGTGTTACGTTTCCCCAAGGAGCTTTTATCAGTGATAAAAGCTCCTTGGTTTCCCCTAGAACGTCTAGACGCCTCAAACCAGATCCAAAATGGCGGCGATATTCCGCCTCCCGGCGGTTGTTTGTTTTGTCAAATGAAGGTACTTGGTCAAATTCTGCCTTGTGTATCTCCAGATATAACTCGAAACATGAAATGTACAGTTTTTCTTGTAATGTTGACATTTTTCAGAGTTAAGTGAAGGTGGCAATGAACAACACACCGCTTGACCAAAATCAAGTGCTTTGATAAAAGGTCAAACAAACTTTAAAAGCTTCTTGTTATAGATTCAGCGGTAGCGGCCATTTTGATTCGCGGAGCGCCCCAAGCGTGATTTCCCGCGACATTCAAACTATGAAAGAGAAACAAACATTTATGGATTTTGAACCTTCTTGCTAGGGTCAAACTGGATAATGTCAAATTGTTGACATGAGCGTTATGACGAACCAATAGCAACAATTTTCTGTTGTTTCTAATTTGATATATTGTTGTAAAGTTTAGGAATGAATCGAAACAAAGTTGGCGTCCGACGGGAAATTGTCAACTCCTTGCACTCTGCAGCGCTTTTATCTAATGATAAAGAGTTTGCAGAAAGCATGAACGTTATGGGATCCTGTACAAACGACTTTCTGTTGTATCTACCATATAATTTGGCATTTAACTGTCCTTTAAAGTTAAAGAATTAATCCAAACAAAGACGGCGTGGGTGAACGTTGAGCCAATTATAGATTGTAAACAAAGAAAAATCCTGCTCGGAACTAGTTTGTTTTTATGAACTTGCTTGCTCTCTTTTCCAAATTCAACACGCTCAGTTCGGTCGCCAGCGGCTAGAACGCCAGTCACAATGTATATAGGCCGCATGCCTAGGCAATTTAAACTTATTTTACAAATTACGTAGAGTGTTACGTTTCCCCTAGAACGTCTAGACGCCTCAAACCAGATACAAAATGGCGGCGATATTCCGCCTCCCGGCGGTTGTTTGTTTTGTCAAATGAAGGTACTTGGTCAAATTCTGCCTTGTGTATCTCCAGATATAACTCGAAACATGAAATGTACAGTTTTTCTTGTAATGTTGACATTTTTCAGAGTTAAGTGAAGGTGGCAATGAACAACACACCGCTTGATCAAAATCAAGTGCTTTGATAAAACTCAAACAAACTTTCAAAGGTTCTTGTTATAAATTCAGCGGTAGCGGCCATTTTGTATTCGCGGAGTGCTCCAAGCGCGATTATCCGCGACATTCAAACTACGAAAAAGAAACAAAAATGTATGCATTTTGGAGCTTCTTGCTAGGGTCAAACTGGAAAATGTCAAATCCACGCACTGTGCAGCGTCTTATGGTATCCAGTATCAACGTTTTTTGTTGCGTCTACGGTATTTGATAGTGTTTTTAAGTTTAGAATGAATTAAAAAAAAAAGATGGCGTGGGTTAGCCGGTGGATTTATAAACAAAAGAAAAGGCCCACTCGGAACTACATGTTGTTTGTTTTTATGGACTAGTGACGCTTACTCTCTTTAAACCCTCTGCTAATCACAATTTGTGAGCTATTATTATCTGTATTGGATTGGCTGATCTTTGGGTATTCACAGTGCAGGTATATTTACAAGGCTGAAAACGTGCCCTATTCTAGAGAATTAGTTATCACATCGTTAAACCAAGTACCAGTAGTTGTGTTATGGTTTGTTTTGTTTTGCTTAGACTGGTAGGCCGGGACTCCTACTTGTCGCCTTTGAATTGGCTATATAATCGATGTCCTGTTACGTTTCAAAATTGCTTTGTATATATCAATAGATCAAACTACATTTTTGCTTGAACATATTGACAATGCATACTAGTAATAGGTGTCTCTATTTATATGCAGTTTTTAAAAGTCGTTGTAAGAACACAAAGTCCGCTCCTCCTATTGCCTGCTCAGGCGTGTCCGCAGAAGCTTTTGAATAAACTATGATGTGACAAGAAGTCAAGGAGTGTAGTTTTCAAAATTCATTGATTGAAGAGTACAATTGCCGGTAAGACTAATGAGAGTCTACCCCACACTTTAAGTAGCTTAAACGAAGCTTAAATAAATAGCTTTAAACTATATTTAAGGACGCTTAATGGTATCGTATATAAACGAATTAAAATGCAGAGTAAATTGATGGTTCTTTTAGTCAGTATATATCTATAATGTGTTGGCAAAACTGCACAAATTACTGTTATATCTTTAATGCATAGTTAAGTGACCTTAAGGAACAAGTAAAGTTACTTATATCTTTAAGTGAACTTAACGATTTTCTTAAATGTGTCGTAAAGATTGACTTTTAGTTGTGGCATTTCCGACTTCGTAAATGTAGCTTAAAGATAACTTAATTATATTCAAATGTTTAAGCTTCATTTACGAATCACATTAAGTATGCTTAAATATCCGATTTGGTGCAGTGTAGCGACGTAGACGTAGTTGACGTAAGACTGGTTGAGGATGACGCCTTCGTGAGCCAGCTGGTCCAGAACAGGCGTTTTAACGTCAGGGTTGTGCCAACCCACGTCATTCCAACGGAATCCAACCTGAAAGCGTGATAGAAATTTAGTAGGGATTTCTGCAAACGTGGAAAGAGAACATTTCATTAAAAGTCTGCAATGTTAGTTGTTGGCTGATACGATTGTCTAAATAATTCAAAAGATTGAAAAACATTTTTTTCCCTCATAAATCCAGAAAGATCAAATTTAGCACTGGAAATGCTGAGAAAGCTTTGATGCAAGGAACCAGCGTAGAAGGCGCTGGGTACATTTGTATTTCAAACTAAACAGTTATCATCTTTTACTGTGAAGAACTAGGTAGTTATTGATCGAAAGTGAAATGCAATGAATTTTACACCTTCTTATGGAACATAACCTTAAATAGAACCTTTCTTTTTTCTGACTTGGGTGAATATAAATCTGTGACGAGATTTATTTTGGCTTCTGAGTATGCAATACCATACATTCATGTTCATAATATCCCGTAAGAATAAATGTAGGCAGAAGAACTTTGGTAGCCTCCTGGCAAATTTAAAGGACCCTTCGGCCTCGCTCGTAAGTACACATTTACAGTCCATCAGTTACGACTCCATGTGATCGTTTCTCATTGTTTACACTGGTGGCAGCAGAGGGCTCAATGGTAGTATGCATTCCTTGTCCCATTAATCTGTATGCTTTTTCGTCCCATCAGAATTCCTAGATGTGCAAACGTTAGGTGTGACAGGTCGTGCAGTGTAATCATGAGAACCAGCTGCTGCCGCGCCCTGTGTGCCCACGAAGCTGGTGTGTTACGTACGCCGAAGGGTAGTTATACCGGCTATATACTATATAGATTACAAGGTCCGACCTATCGGTCATTTACCTTTGGAGGCAACTACATGTTCAAATGCGATCCACGCCCCAAATTCACCCAAAATATAAATGGCTGTGACTGCAATATCAGACAGAACAGCCGATTCTAGCAATACGTAGACATCGCTATCGCAGTCCCTCAAGTTGACAGAGATCGAAATTGGAATTCCTGACAGTACAATTGGCAATTTTATCGATAGAGATCCCGATCGGAGTCTGTACTTTTTTGTGTGCATGTAGATATTTGCTTTAGATTAGAAGGCAGTTAAACTTCTAATTATGGCACTCAAGATCGTTGACTTTAAACCCAGGTTTTATAATGGGAGGCCAAAAACACAAAAACAATGCCTCCCTTTTTTATGCAGGTATTTACCATATCCTTTAAAAACCGGGGACACAGCTAATATAATGTTAGTTTCTAGTGTATACCTTACCTAAGTCGTCGGCTACGATAAAGATGATATGGGGCAGGGTAGTATTCTCACTTCCGGGTTGTGCAGAAACCGCGACTAGACTACCAGTGGCAAGAAACAACACAAGCCACTGCATGGTTCCCTATGTACAAAGTCTTATTCGGATCTTGAGACAGATATTTTTTTCTTCACCTCACGTGAGTCCCAATGTCCAGCCCAAAAGCTACAAAGGTTACCGCCTGAATACAGAATCACATGACATTGTATTGACTCGGTAAGCCAAACCTTCTAATGGTATTTGACATCTAGGTCGTTGACCTTAGTTAGTCTCATTGTTGTCAACATTTTTTGCATTTGCATTTGCAATACAAGCTACATGTATGTCATTGGTTGATAAATATGATATGTATTTTCTCGCACAAAATCGTAGTTGGATACTGGCGTAATACACCATGTAACTTGGAATCTAACATTAACTTAGCAATGCCTCTGTCTTAGGATTTTAACTGTAGAATATAACAGAACCGAACAAAGACCATTTTCGTCCCGATACAAATAGATTTTGTACAACTGTCGACTTGAAAAAGTACCAAACTCGTATACTTATCGTACCGAGTGTATGTAATAATGTCCCGATTGCTGTCGTACAGTTTCGTATACATGTCGTACGGCGTATGTGATAGGGACTTTACGTAGCAATTTTGAGCGAGACGCCGGCCTGTTACCGAAGATCCTACCATCAACAATTAAGTCTCCACGACAACCGTAACCGTTATGGTATAGCTTATGTTCGTCTCCACGACAACCGTAACCGTTATGGTATAGCTTATGTTCGTACGACACATAGACGACACTCCTGATATTGTTATTGTCTATCCACTTTGCTGTAAACCTGTCGCATATGACAAGAGTCTAACTAAAATCTAACCTAGGTCGTCGGCAACAATGAAGACGATGTTAGGCTTGGTAGCGTTCTCACTTCTGGGTCGCGCTGAAAACATCACCAGAGCTCCAGCAACTAGAAACAGCAGAACGCGCAACATGGTGTCATGCGGTGGGATTTAGTGCAATGTGTGAAAACAGCGAAAAGCAGGGACTTGCATTATCGTATAATGTATTTACTTATATTCATCATGTGATATCGCGTGATATTGTCCAAATAGTTGCCTCAGTAGCTAAGTGCATGAGAAGATCGGCCTGTAGGCCGCTTTTCATTGAGGTCATGAGGGAGGTAAGGGTCAGATAAGGTATGAAAGAGATACAGATTACATCGAGTCCTGATAAACCATCGAGTCCTGATCAATCAACAATACATGGTACAAAACATTAGTAATGCTCAGTGTTCGCATATAGTCTGTGTACGTTCGTTGTGGTCATTTCTTTTACTTTAAGAGTGTCTTAAGCAGGTCAGATTTCGGGCCGTAGGTGTGTCTGGCGGAGGGTTGTTACTGACATTGGGTTCACGCTATTATATCGATTTTTAAAAGGTTTGTCGTTTAGGTTAGTGCCATATCGGATATTGACCTCAACTTCTCAAACTTTTATGACTGTCCTCAGTTTTCTGTCATTGGAGATTAAAAGCAGATCATATGTATTTAGAGTCCTCAGTAAGGCCATGCTGATTACTAGTATATGAATGATATTCATGCCCTCATCAATTTTCGGCCGTTTAAAAAAAAAGAATTCAACAGTCCTGCAATCGCACAAAGCAGACACAAAATCGCCTGAGGTCGCTTTTGTTTCATCATGAATTAC
Organism: Branchiostoma floridae; assembly: GCF_000003815.2. Lineage (NCBI taxonomy): Eukaryota > Metazoa > Chordata > Leptocardii > Amphioxiformes > Branchiostomatidae > Branchiostoma > Branchiostoma floridae. The sequence continues at coordinate 7,676,075 of NC_049991.1, read as the reverse complement.
GCAATGTTTCTGTGGTATAGTTGGGGAGGGGGAAGCGCGTTCCATACCGTGTGACGTCGCATACATACAAATTTACGACATTTAAATGCGTCGTCAATTTTCTAATCCTTTGGGCACTTATTCAATTCCGTGGACTTTTCAGGCTTGGAAGACAAGGGCGTGGACGTTATGCCTGTAGTCTTGAGCAGTACCAGGCTGAAGCCGTCTACAGCACTGGAACCGAGTGCTCAAAAAGGAGGGTGAAGCTTCGTAGTTTTGCCATTGTCAGTGGTTCAGGTTCTGTCACACCCTTAAATTCTCAAATCTTACGACATCAAACGACGACGTGGCCGCGCCATAAGCGCTGCCAGGATCCCCCCATGCAGACCCTAGTTACATGTATACTTCGCTACCTGTCTGGGTGTGTATAATGGACATCTATTTCTGAGCGAACGTCGCAAGGGACACGCGTTAAGGTCAAGGTTCACTACTACCGTGCTGTTACCCCTCAAACCGTGGTACGCGCTACGACCCTGTGTGTTTACCATAGATTAGATTTGATTCTGTGCCAGCTATAGTTTGAGCTGTTTACACATATCTCCACAGAACTGCGCACCAAAACTTCAGCTCTTCAAGTTCAAGTTAAATCTTAGTTAAGGTTGCATTAGCACACCTATTTTCGACGGCCTGGTGGCTAAGTGATGTTTCTACCATGGATGGAATCGTGCAAGCCAGCCACCTTACCGACGTGTTCCAGAAAAGAGCGTTGTCTCCCCCGCCAGGCCGGCGAGAGAGAACGGACTCCGACCCTCCGTACGGCCGGAAGAGATCGTACACGTCACCGGTACCCATCGACCTAGAGCGGCGCCACCATCATCACCACCACTACCATCATCACCATCATCGTCGTAGGACCAACTCGGAGAAAGAACACAAGGAAAAGTCTACATCAGAAGGGAGCGCTTCTCCCAAGCCAAGCAGCCTCGCAGTCAAGCTACACTTGCCTCACCTACACCTGCCCTCCTTTCTGACACCACCGAGCCGCCGCAAACGTACGTTTTACTCTTTAAACTCCTCACACGTACTTTGCATATTTTACTTCCAATGTTTCCAGGATCGTTTTCTTTTATTAGGAATTCTTAATCTATATCCGTTGTCAATTGAATTAAGCTGACTGAGTATTCTAATTATTTACCAGACGAATGCATTTCAAAAAAATATGGCATTGACAATAAAATCTTCATACAGACATTCAGTGGGAGGGGGTTGCAAAAATGATTCTCTAGGCTCCGCGGTTCAACCCCTTCTCCTAATAAATTTTACTCAATTTTCTAGATGACGGAAATAAGTCCGAAGAACAAAGTGCACCTGGGACAAAAGAAGAACAGACGGACGAGCACAGCGGATCTGATGATAACGAGAACTGACAGGACTGTGTAAGAAACGTACACTTATGACGCGACACTCTTACAATATATTAGTAAGCACTCAAGTGATACGGTAACTTTATGCTTTACGATATCGATGTTGGCGTATAATGTTGTTGTAGATATTTGACAAGCCATGTATCTAATAGCCTACTGAAAATATGTGAGAAAAAACACGCTGCAGTGGATGACTGTTGCAGAAAACGATATATCGGTTTTACATCAATAGATATAATATAATAGAAACAATTAGATATGATGTTGGTGGTTTTGAAATCTGGGGAAAATAATATAATATCAGTAAAAATGTTTTCAAAGACATTTAATTCCAGTGAGCTATATTGTAGAGTTAGATGAACATTACATTATACATTACCACGCTTAATTTTGGAGAGCACATTCTAATTTGTTCTAGTTTGGGTGAAATTCTGTGACCGTAATATTGGCTGCAGTTCTTGTTCATTATTGTAAATATTTCAATTTGATACAATGCATTAGATCCATTTCAACTTGAATTGTCTCAAAAAGAGCAATGGCATGTGGCTTGGTATAAAGAAGTTTCAGATGGATTTTGAAGGAGCAAAAACAAAAAGCTCGGAAAGTCTAGCCCTATAGTCAAAATTGTTAAAGCGATAAACTTCTTGGACAATTTTACCGATGATGTTTCTATATATCTGTGTGCGTAGAGAACAATGACAACATGTTTTTGTTATTGTGCACGTTGTACATAACGTAGTTCTATCATTTGCTCCCGAGTAACGGATACACCCAACGTCGCTACTATAGCAGGCAGAACAAAATAAATGTACACAAATGATTTATTGACTTAGCTAATGGGGAGGGGGGCATTCACACCTACTCACCAAAGGTATTTGTACATTGAACTGTGTACAAAACATTAGAATTATTTCGGTAACGATTGTAAATTCACTTGTTGTAAATAAAATGCAAGTTGCGAAAGAAATAGAGACAGAGATATGTTTTAAGGCAAAAGAGAACATTTTGCTAGATCTTAATTTTCATAGTAATAGATGAAGTTCTGGTAAAGTTAGAACTGATATGATAATTGTTTTTTTTCTTCACACATAGTTTAAAACGTCATTGACTCTGATTTGGTTGGTAAGTTGAGGCCGTGCTATCAATGATAAGATTTACTGAAATTGACCATCAAGCCCAGTCGCTAGCTCTCAAATGTTTTTTAAAAAGTGTACAGAAACCGTAATTCATATCATTATCATTTTAGAAGCGAATGATATACAAATTGACAAGGTAGCGTGCGTAGTCCAGTGGTTAGCAGTCCTGCCTCTGGAACTAGAATCTGTGAGTTCGGTTCCGGTTGTGTCGCTCACCCGACATGCACGCTACTGGAAAGGGTTGCAGTCCTTCGGACTGGACGTTAAGCGTGGTCCACTGTTCATCGTCCTTGTCGTAAAAGAGCTAGGGGAACTTCCCCGGTACAATGAACCTGTAAATACTGTACATAGCATCTGTACCTCTCTGTCACGACCAGTGGAAGACTAGCTCTTCAGTGAGCTAAAACTGGATCGAGATCACTTTCCTTTCCTAACTTCTTCTTAAGATACAATAAGGAAAACCAAGTTGACACAGTTTTTGTATTATCAATCCGTCAGGATATTCAAATGTATCAAAATGTGCAAAAACGAAGTCAACAGCACACAGGCGTCAGCGTACGTGAAAGTATCAATTGACTTATAACAGGAAATACCGCCATGCAATAAAATGTATGCCCATAAAAACAGGAAATGACATCATGCGAGGTACATGAACGCAAAAAAAGGACAAAACAATACTCTATAGTGAACAATACTGACATCATCGACCTATTGTAGGCTTTGTTTTGGGGTTGTTTGACGGAAACGTAAAAGACGGTTCCCTCATTGCCCGATAACATTCCTTTGCGTGGTATGTACTATATGAGTGAGTTATTCAGACTCGGACAGAGACTTGACTTCATTTGTTAAAGGTACAACAAAAAACACACAAGATGATATCAAGATGAGATACTATTACCATGCAATTGGTAGTTTATTATTCGCCTCTGTTCACTTTCAAATCTTTCTTAGCTTAAAGCTTGTCCGATGCATACAATCACGATACCAGTGTAAACAATTGGTCAAGTCTTCCATGTAGAACTTGCACAGTCTTACCCCGACCTTGCCCTTTGTCGGGGTAACGTCCTTTACCCAGCCGCACTGATCGCTGTACATGTGCTCACTGAATAAACATGTTTTCATGTAGAGGCAGCCATTGTTTTCGTCATAGAGGAATTCAGGGAGTCATTGTTCCAGACATGCTTAAATAATCAATAGATTACCGGGCACAAAAACATGTTTCTATCGCCAGAAACAGACAGGTAAACACATAACAGAACAAACTAGGAGTAGACGCAAATCAAACCTAGGCCAGACGCGTTCCTTGGGCTTTCTTAGTTCCTTGTATAGGTCATATCCTGCTGAAGAAAGTCTTTTGACGTCATTTCAAGATTCTTATCTCAAGTGGTGCTATACCACTGTGGTCAATCATTGCTGCAGTAAATAGCAGTACATTTAATGTATAATATAATTTTCCTGACATACTCTTGACTGTAGCACAATGTTCGTAATGTCGGGAAAAATTTCAGCCATTGTAACTATAACAAACAGAAAGTGGTGCAAATGTTTGAAGAAAAAAGGTAGCGGGTCCGCTTGTTTTATAGCTTGTAAACATGGCGTGTAGGCATGTGTGCCGAGCTACCACCGTCAGCAAGCTGTCTACTCTACACACTCATATGTATGCACAAGGCCTGTGACGTCACCACTCTATCCAAGATGGCGTCACAAATCCTCCACCTCCCCACAATAATGCCGGACAACGACGACAAAAACAGAGCCGTCGCATCCTTCTTCTTTCTAGTTTTACAGCCCCGACACCGGAAGTATCACAGGATAAAAGGCATTGGCTGTTAGAGCCGTGTCAGTACGAGCACAGAAAGGCAGCGGTCGAGGAAGGAAAGTTTTTACTGAGGCTGTTGCAACCAACCTGCTATGATGAAGATGTATACTACTCTAGTTTTTCTGAGTTTTCTTGCCTGTAGTTCATACACGATGCCTGTGCCTGAGTCTACTCTGGTAAGATACTACGTTTTGATATTCTAAGTATTTTTGTAAATGTGGTGAACTTAAGTAACACCTGTAACAGTATAGCACTTTGTATGTTCATACTTCCAATATAGAACAATAACTACCGGGAACTTATCATTCTGGTAAATTGTTGGGTATACTGAATAAGATCCGTGAAATGGAACTGTTTCATCTCTTGACTGAATCAAGAAACATAGTTGATGGCGTAGATGTATTTCTTATACAGTGCTTAAATCTTTTTGCCCAGGGCACCGATTTAGATGTACAAAGCACCATGTACATGGTGACTGACGATGTGATCATCACTGACCAGGTCAACACTACAGAGCCTGCAGTACCAATCACCACAGTGTTCACACCTAGGCCTCAGGAAACCGAATTCGAAGCTGCTGTAGAAGCTACAACAACATCGAGACCTAATAAGACAACGGAAGGTACCGTGGATGCTACAACAGAGCCCACATCTCAGGCAATAGAAGCTTCTGCAGAATCTACAACAGCGTCCACACCTCAGGCAACGGAAGCTTCTGCAGAGTCTACAACAGCGTCCACACCTCAGGCAACGGAAGCTTCTGCAGAGTCCACAACAGCGTCCACACCTCAGGTAACGGAAGCCTCTGCAGAGTCTACAACAGCGTCCACACCTCAGGCAACGGAAGCTTCTGCAGAGTCTACAACAGCGTCCACACCTCAGGCAACGGAAGCTTCTGCAGAGTCCACAACAGCGTCCACACCTCGGGCAACGGAAGCTTCTGCAGAGTCCACAACAGCGTCCACACCTCAGGCAACGGAAGCTTCTGCAGAGTCTACAACAGCGTCCACACCTCAGGTAACGGAAGCCTCTGCAGAGTCTACAACAGCGTCCACACCTCAGGTAACGGAAGCCTCTGCAGAGTCCACAACAGCGTCACACCTCGGGTAACGGAAACTTCTGCAGAGTCCACAACAGCGTCCACACCTCGGGCAACGGAAGCTTCTGCAGAGTCTACAACAGCGTCCATACCTCAGGTAACGGAAGCCTCTGCAGAGTCTACAACAGCGTCCACACCTCAGGTAACGGAAGCCTCTGCAGAGTCTACAACAGCGTCCACACCTCAGGTAACGGAAACTTCTGCAGAGTCCACAACAGCGTCCACACCTCGGACAACGGAAACTTCTGCAGAGTCTACAACAGCGTCCACACCTCAGGTAACGGAAGCCTCTGCTGAGTCTACAACAGCGTCCACACCTCAGGCAACGGAAGCTTCTGCAGAGTCTACAACAGCGTCCGCACCTCAGGCAACGGAAGATTCTGCAGAGTCTACAACAGCGTCCGCACCTCAGGCAACGGAAGCTTCTACAGAGTCTACAACAGCGTCCACACCTCAGGCAACGGAAACTTCTGCTGAGTCTACAACAGTGTCCCCAACGCAGGCCACAGAAGCCTCTGCAGAGTCTACAACAACGTCCACACCTCAGGTAACGGAAGCCTCTGCAGAGTCTACAACAGCGTCCACACTTCAGGTAACGGAAGCCTCTGCAGAGTCTACAACAGCGCCCACACCTCAGGCAACGGAAACTTCTGCTGAGTCTACAACAGTGTCCCCAACGCAGGCCACAGAAGCCTCCGCAGGGTCTACAACAGTGTCCACACCTCATGCAACGGAAGCCTCTGCAGAGTCCACAACAGCGTCCACACCTCAGGCAACGGAAGCCTCTGCAGAGTCTACAACAACGTTAACGTCCACACCTCAGGCAACGGAAGCCTCTGCAGAGTCTACAACAACGTCCACACCTCAGGCAACGGAAGCCTCTGCAGAGTCTACAACAGCGTCCACACTTCAGGTAACGGAAGCCTCTGCAGAGTCTACAACAGCGCCCACACCTCAGGCAACGGAAACTTCTGCTGAGTCTACAACAGTGTCCCCAACGCAGGCCACAGAAGCCTCCGCAGGGTCTACAACAGTGTCCACACCTCATGCAACGGAAGCCTCTGCAGAGTCCACAACAGCGTCCACACCTCAGGCAACGGAAGCCTCTGCAGAGTCTACAACAACGTCCACACCTCAGGCAACGGAAGCCTCTGCAGAGTCTACAACAGCGTCCACACTTCAGGTAACGGAAGCCTCTGCAGAGTCTGCAACAGCGTCCACATCCCAGGCAACGGAAGCGTCTGCAGAGTCCACAACAACGGCCACACCTCAGACCACCGAACCTGCAGCAGAACCTACTAAGATCCCAGAGACCACCTCTTCCAAAGGTAAACTTTGTAATATGGTTTCCTTGCATACTAATAGCATGCAGACTTACCAGAACAGAGTAAGTTACTGCAAAATTCAGTTCTGAATCAACAAAGCCCCAAATCACTAAAGATTTAAGTAGGGTGCTAAGACACACCAGAAACTTTTTAAAATTTTTCTACATGCATCTTACGAACCTTACTGAACTTTTGCTTTGTTATCCGGGACATGCCATGAAATCTTAATTCTTATCACAGCATTCAGCTGTACCGGGAAGGAGCCCGACCTGTACCCGGATCCCGAGGACTGCACGAAGTATTACGAGTGTGTTGTCGGGTTTGCCGATCCCTTCCACCGCTCGTGTGCTCCGGGCGGACCCGTATTCGACCCGGAGAAGAAGTACTGCGACTGGCCCGAAAATGTCGCTCTGCCTTGCGGGGTAAGTGTTTGTTTGAAAATTACACTTTGATTTTCCATCAGATTTTGTCAATAGACATAATCTCTTATCTTCATTGCACACCAAAATGCAGCATTTTCTTACCATCTCCAACAACAATCATAGTATTTTGAATACAATCGTTCACAACAAAATGATCTTTAACACCGAACCATTCGAGAAATACTTCCAGCTCGTAATTCTTGTATTCGGGTATTTTAATATCGTGTATAATGTTCATGCGTTTATTGTAAAATGGCATCCAAAAATTAAAAATCAAAGTGACAATTAAAGGAGAAGAGGTTGTGATGTAAGGTTACAATACCTGCAATGACGTCACGGTGAACCCAGCAGGCGATTCGAAACATCCGGAAACATTCTTCAGTAACATTAAAATTGTGTACATTTCGTACAGACGTTATGCTAATTGAATAATACTATCACGGTTAATTGCAGTCAATGTTGAAGTTAAGTGTTATCGGTGTCGTGCAAGCATTTTGGACATTGGTTTAATTTTTTCTGTATTATTTGTTTCTCCTATAGGTCTTGGCAGATGTTCCAACCCATGCCGAGGAAGATGCTGTAGCCACATTCACGTGTGAAGGAAAAGCACCAGGCATCCACCCCGACCCTGAGAACTGTGACAAGTTTTACCAGTGCGTACCCGGACATCCCGGGCCTTACCAGCGAGACTGCCCGCCCGGGGGTCTGGTCTTCGACTTGGAGCTGCAGGTCTGCAATTGGCCCTGGGCGGTGTCGGCGCCTTGTGGGGTACGTACGTCTACGCCTCTCAATATCCATTTATCGTAATCTATTTATCACACGTGCAGTGATTATTTCGTAACAACAGTGTAGTAGCGCTATGCATGGAGACAGATTTGAGTTCACGCACAAGAATTCTGACTTTGGACTTCTTCAGTGTTTTTGAGAACCCAGATGTTGAGTACACGTCACTTTCCGGAAGTGTGACGTCAGCACGGGTGAAAGGTGGTAGGAAGTCGGTACCGGCCCCCGTCTTGTGTTGGAAATTTGAAATGAAGTTAAAGCTGTTTGCGTAATGCTATGTAGAAATATGTACAGCACAGATGGATTCTGGACGCCACATGTACATGCACTTATTGATAAGTGGAAGGGCTATCATGCAAACTACCAATTCTTGTGTTTGTGAAAAAATGTATTGTTTCGGTACTTTAATACTATAGTAGATTTTCATGCCTTGTAGCATCGTATCGTATGCAAATATGACATATACTAAAATTCATACTTTTCTTTTTACAGACGTTGCCCACAGAATTTCGAAACCGCCAGTGATCAGTCACAGAGGGAAAATTACATCCAACTGGTTACTATAGCAACGCCAACATCACTACAATAATGATTACAATCAAATTGAATAGTATTTGTAAAATTCTTACTTTTGATAAGTTGTGACGAAAATGTTTCTGGTGCTTGTAAAGTACGATAGTGTAAATAAATAAAGTATTGCATCAAATGCAATGTTATTTATGTACGTCGTTTTGAAGGAACATTCAGTAAAGAATTTTAATGGAACGAAGCCATGCTCGCTAACGTTATTTGAGTTGGAATTGTAAGCAAGCAACTTACATATTGAGGCATTAAACCTTACTACTATGTAATTATGAGTCTGTTACTATTTCCGTTTCTCCCATTTTTACATTGAATGTTACGCGTTATATAGTGCAAAGAGGCTAAATAAGCATTTTTGCTTCAAAGACAATAGTCTGGATGGAAACAGTCGATTTAATGCATCCCTTAATACAATAAATGTATGGAAATCTAAAATAAAGAAAGTTTCACTTCCAAAGATATGAATGTTATAAGACCAAATTCATCACCAAAGCAACCTTAACACGGCTTGAACATTATATCCAATCACTTTGACTTCAATGAAGGATGCAGCCTTTTTGATAGTTAAATAAAACCCACAAGAGAACTCAAACTAACAACAGTAAGACGACTTGTATCAAAAGACAGTAATTACAATTAGAGCGGAAACTAACAACGGTTGAATCGGGTTCAGTGGGTTAAAATTGCAACATTAGAATATATTCATTAACTTATCAGCAACCTACGACGGGAGACCTAGAAGAAGGTTTGAAAGTAGGGAATGGGATTTTGCTAAATACAATGTAAAAATCAAAATATACAAACATACATGTGGTGATGTGGTGTTACTTCATGGTGCCACATTCTAACGGCAACGCCACCATGCGGCCAAAAGCAGCAACACAGCTGACTAGGGTGGTTGAGAAGACCACGACGTATTGGATGATAAGCTATCTCAACAAACTCGGGATGGTTTACTGATATGACAAGCAACCAGAGAATTCCCCGTCCCTTGTTTGACATCTAAATGGACAACTGTTTGTTTGTTTGTTCCGTGTGCATACAAACGTAACGAAAGCCGAATTACAATATTTTTTTTAGCGTCACTGCTAAGCAACTATGTTAACAGCTAGTCTCACTATAAATAAATAAAAAAAATGAATGATTTATTTCTGTAAGGCCACACTGACTTAGTTTTATAGATGACATCCTCTGAAGAACACAACACTAATGCTCGAGGGCGAAAAAAGACACCCCCCAGATGTTTCTAAACCACAGGACTATTAAAACATCCAGTCCATTTTATCCCATACTTGGTCTTTCTTATGTTCACCTCCAGTAAGACTGTAAGAGAATCTTTTCCGTTTCAATGATGTTTTATTGCCATTCTTGTTCAAAGTTAAATCCAAAGTTTTTTTTAGAATTATAACTTCAAAATGGAATAAAATATAATCACTTATGGAATATTTTCTTCTTTCTGTGTGTATGTGCCTTTCAGTACCTGTAGCTACACCTGTCGTAATCAGCAGGTGGGAGACACAGGTGAGCTATTCAACACAGGTGGCATTTTGCTGACCTCTGCTCTTGCAGGAAAACAATGGAACACAACTGACAACCCTCTATTCCGAAATAAAGCCTATTTTGTATACATCTTGAAATAACTAGCGCGTCACAAATGTGTACGTAGCCTTTTCGCTGACATCATTACTCAGGGGGCGTGGCCTGTGGATTATTGCCACCATGCTTTGACGTGTCCATTAAATCACCGCAAACACACGCGACAAACACACCACGTCAGACAGTTACTGAATTTTCCAGTTCCACGTACCCTTGCTCTCACTATGGCCAAAGGGACCATATTTTTGATGCTACTGGTATGCCTTTGGGCACAAGGTGAGTTTTGTATGAGATATTAGTTTAACTTGGTTCGAAAATCTTGAAATCCAATTTGCATAGGGTCCAAAGGTTATATGTCAGAGCTACCCCGGCTGTAAAGGACGTTGAGAATCACGAATTTACTTGTTCTTGGCCGTAAAGTACTTCAAGCAAAGGTTGGCCAAGAAGATTGTGACCTTGCCATAACGTCATGTCCCGCGTTCTCTGGGGAGTGCGGACAAAAAACGAGACATGTGATATAACAGTTACCACCGGCACCGTCCCACCAACCTCTGCTTGGAGAGTACGCACTAGTTATCCATTAAAAGTGTTAACGACTATTTATGTGACGGACCAGTAGGGTCAACTTATAGTTGATAGTTTTCAGAGTCCTTGAGCCTCGAGCCACCTCAAGCATTGTTTATGAAATTTGGTTATCAGCAGGCGTCCATACAACAAATGAGGTCATCAGTGGGTTTCTTTAGTACTGCAGTAGAACTTCTGTTTTTCGTATCTCATTAAAATGTGGGTTCTAAGATGGCTGTTATAGTCCTTATCTTCTCAGCTGCTACTGAAGGGAACGATGGTGGCCGTACTGTGCCCACCACCAGTGGGGATGTCCGGGGAACTGTACAGTACATCAACGACCTACCGGACAAGCCGATCTACACCTTCCTTGGGATCCCGTACGCAGCGCCCCCTGTCGGAAACCTGCGGTTCAGCGCACCCCAGCCCGCGGCTCCGTGGGAGGGAGTCAGGGACGCTACAAAACTCGGTCCCTTCTGTCCGCAAGGTCAAGTTGTCTTTCAGATCTTCCCATTCAAGTTTGAGCACCACAATATGGACGAAGACTGCCTGTCGCTGAACATCGAAACGCCAACTGTTGAAAAAGATGCCAAATTGCCTGTAAGTCATAGAATAGATTAGGGGTAGGTAGAGGATCAGGCACAGGTTCCTGAACCTGGTCCTAATTGTCTGTGAAAACCTTTCAAATGGCGTATGTTTGACTAGAAACTTACGCACATGTGAACTTAGAACTATGAACTGGCTTATTCAAACATACCGTTATATTAGCTCCCTCGCAGACTTCGAGCGGTGCGGGTTTTTATTCTATGGGGGTGGGGGGATGGGGGGTGGGGTTGGTAGTTTCAAAGTTAGTGCTAAGATTCTCTAATGCCGGAAAAGAGAGTTTGCCGAGAAAGGGAGTTTACCTTAATTAGGTAGTGAGCCGTGGAAAGAGTATCGTCCCTCCATTTTCAAAGTCGCCGAAATAAAGTCAGCCTCGAGGCGGGGCGAAAGTCCTTCCACAGCAAACTAACTTTGAAACAAGCCAACCAGTATGTTAAACGGAAATTGCCCTTGTGCACAGGTAATGTTGTGGATTCACGGAGGGGGCCTGTCCATGGGGATGGGACATGTCGTGCCCTTTGCCGCCCTGGCTGCTAAGCAAGACGTCGTGGTGGTCAATATCAACTATCGTCTGGGCGCGCTGGGCTTCCTCAGCACTGGGGACGAGAACGCCCCTGGGAACGTTGGTTTCCTGGATCAGGTGAGCTACTTCCGCTTGATATGCATGCTGGGATATATTGTAAACATGGCATTATACGTTGAAGGTTAGCCATCCGGGTAATTAGATACTGTAAATGCATTTAAGTTCGCAGGGATTTGATTTCGCGGTAGCGGGAAAAGGGACTTTTCGCGGTGGATTTAAGTTCGCGGTAACACCATAGACTGCAGCCTAATACCATTATAGAAAAATGTTCGCGGTGGTTTTAATTTCGCGGTAAAGTGGTCACCGCGAAAACCGCGAATATTAATCCACCGCGAACATTTCTGCATTTACAGTACACCGAAAAGCACACTCAAGCAACTGGACGCACAATCCTTTCAAGTTGTTTGAGTAACTGCTGTTCGGCGTATGGGCATTATATTAGCCATATAAGAAAATCAACTGAGACAAGTAGAAAGATGTTTAAGTTCTTGGACAAGCTAAGGGGCTAACAGTTTTCCTTTTAGTATGATTTGCATAATACATTATAAGATACAATTTTATTGGCACACTTTGCATGCAAAATATACTGTCGGGTATACTTTTACGGTTATAGGTTATATGGGTTAACCTCTTGTAAGGATACTCGTAAAGTTACAAATTTGGTATATCAAAGTAACTATAAAAGTATAATATTGAAGATGAAACAGTTTAGAAGTTATTTTGATGAAAATGACTTGAGAATAGTTAGTGCTTGAAAGAAAAGATGATAGCGAGATTTTATGATAATGTTTAAAGGAAATGCTTTCTTCCCACAGGTCGAGGCAATGATCTGGGTGAAGGAAAACATTCAAAACTTTGGAGGGGATCCGGACAGGGTCACCATTTTCGGCGAGTCCGCCGGTGGCTTGAGCGTTAGTTATCAGGTCGCTTCCCCTCTTGGTAAGGGTCTTTTCCAGCGCGCTATCTCTCAAAGCGGCACCTATAGCACAATGGAAGTCCTGCCGAAACCTTTGGAGTTGGCCGCAAAGTTGGCAAAAGAGGTTGGATGTGATGCGAAGGATTCAGCTTCCCTGGTAGACTGTCTGAGGCAAAAGACTGCAGACGAAATCTTGGAAGGTTCTCTACGAATGATGAAGATGGGCAGTGGTGAAATGGGGGAATATTTCGGGCCCGTGCTTGACGGCAACTTTCTTCCGGAGCACCCCAAAGATCTGTACCACGACGGTCAAGCAAATGCTGTAGAGTATCTCCTCGGAGTCAACAACCACGAGTTCGGATTTGTGATGCCGTCCTTGACAGGCCCTTTAGGTTTCGGGCAAGGGATGACAGAGGACGCTTTCCTCCACGAGCTAGAGAAACTCATAGACAGAACCTACCAGGTAGGAATACCAACAAACTTTATACTTTACATTACATTCGAATACGTCGATGAAGATTAGACTTCCAGGTAATAAGATGTGCCAAAATGCAGTTACTCAAGCAACTGGATATCATTTTGGAATGTGTCACTGACGAAAACCAGTAGATGCTAGTCTGACCGTTTCCAAAATCATATCCAGTTGCTTGAGTAACTGCATTTTGGCTTTACGTTCAATGACATTTATTCTGATACGTACACAAACAACACTAGTATAGAATGAAGATTTTTATCTTCAAAACCCGAACGTAAACAGTCATGTAATGATGTATTGATGAGTTACTTGAATGTGTTTTATTTTTGTATCAGGGGGCTAAGAAGGACAGTGTCATAGCAGCTGCTAGGGAAGTTTACCGTTACAATCCAGACGACCCAATGGCCGTGCAGCACCAGTACACACTATTTGCTGGCGACCAGATGTTCGTGGCTCCAACGGTGGACACCGCAAACAAACACGCAGGTGAGATTACAATATTCTCAAAGCAGATGTTGTGTCGGCGGATTGTAAGAAATCCCGGCCACTACTGTCTACCCAACCTCTGATTGGAGAATAAGATTACTGGTCACTTCAGCAGTGGAATCTTTATCCCTTGACAAAGACTGGTGCTGTTCAGTCGAGAATTTGGGTCCAATTTTTATGTTGTATATTACAGTTAAACTAGTTCAAGAATGACTTCTACCAACACAGAAGAACTTTCAAGTTTATATCTAGTACCTGTTTTTTTTAGCATCTGGGTCTAATGTTTACCTGTACGAGAACCACTACGTGCATTCGGCGAGCGCTGCCACCCGACCGGAGTGGGTGGGGTGTGACCATGGAGATGACACGACCAGTATGTCCGGATGGCCCTTCATTGACGTACATCTAGCAGCCGGAGGCGTAATTCCAAACACAGCGGATGACAAGAAGTTCAGCGCGGACATGATGGCTTTCTGGGCTAATTTTGCCCGAACCGGGTAAGTCTTTTAGTTAGGCGTGCGCTGCACATACTACTTTTCAGTTATTACAGTGCAGAACGGTGATCGGTGTTATTATTATAAGCAGAACTAAAAACAGTATGGTCAACACACTCACACATGCACGCAGACACACAAACACTTAACGTTACACATACATACACAGACACACACAAAACAAACACTCACACCGTACACACACACACACACACACACACACACACACAAACACACACACACACACATACATACATTAGGCACAAATAACCACACACACACGCGCGCTTACTTGATCAAAACTATGGGCTATCTAGTATGGTTATTTTGGGTCAGGTCACACCGCAAACTGAGGTCATCGCTGTGTACACGCCTATTGATATTCATATATGTACTAGGCATTGCATCTGTATGCACTCGTCTGTTTATGTGTGCGGTATGTAATTATGTAATAGAACCTACGAAATCTGCTATACTTTTGTTGTGCCATTAATGATTTTTTTCTTCTTTTGTATGTCGTACTAAATCCAGCTGTCTTGTTACCAAAAATGCTGTCTTAGCTCCTTGCCGGTGGTTCGTTCTGTCACAGCCTACAACATCGTGAAATTCTAAAATATCAAAAAATCTGTTTTTGTCAGGGACCCGTCTGACCATACCGGCGGCCCAGCTGATAGCCCAGCTGTACCGGAGTGGCCCCAGTATACACCTGTCAACCCAGCCTACATGAACCTGGATATGACGTCATCTAGTGACGTAGGGCTGCACCCTGACAGGATGGCACTCTGGAATGACGTCATTCCTAAACTTGTGGCATCGTCCGATAAGGAGGAATTATAGCCCGATGATTTTACAATAATTATTACATATGACATAGATCTAATGTTTTTTTGTTCAATCAAAAACTATAATTTTCAGATAATTCAATACACCAAAAATGTAGCTATAGAATTTTATCTTTTGGGAATAATATGGCCATTGCTCTTTAACATAACACAAGATGATAAATGATACCATTATGGAAACGCACTAGTATATAATTGTTTATTCCTTTTTTAGTAGTTGTTGTGCAATTTAAGATTTTGCAATTTCTAAACGTGAAAAATGCGTTATGGTGTACTGCTACTGTCATCAACATGTACGTCATGGTTTTCTGATTCATGTAAAGTCATAATAATACTACTAATAATTTTCCATAACAATTTTTAAAACTGGACAGCGTGGCAAATAAAGTAGTGACGAAAATAAATGAAACGGATGCATTACGTCATTGGCAGTTGAGTTCTTTTTTTGTCATATTACCACTCTGTTCGACAAAGACACTTGATTAACATCAACGGTTACACATTGAATACTCGCATACTACACAACCATATGCTTCGATGGGAAAATGTTGAACTTCTTACTACTAAATAATTTCATTGTAATGATTATATAATGACTACAGAAGTCATAAAATGATTGATTCGGATCTATGATAGATTCTAAAGCACCTTTAGAATCTATATAGTTCGTGTTTGTGATCTATATAATTATAGTATAGATATGATATATAGTATCAGATATTAACGCCGAAATGCACTAAGTTTACATTCAAGTACAGTACCTTATGAAAAGGTTGTCTACCACATTGGTGTCACTTCTACTATCGAACTAGTTTCACTTCTACAATTGAGGTCATGGCAACATGTTCCTCACTAAAGTCACTTTTATAAGTTGAATATGGCTACCACGTTGGTGTCACTCTTACAATAGGACTAGTTTTATTTATACAACTAGGTCATGACAACTTGTACCTCACCAGAGTCACTTTTAAATGTACAGTCATGGCTACCACATCAAACAAGTTCACGTCAGAATGTACAATTTAAGCCATGGCAACATGTTCCTCACTAGAGTCACTTTTACAAGTACAGTCATGGCTACCACATCAAACAAGTTTCACTTCAGAATCTACAATTTAGGCCATGGCAACATGTTCCTCACTAGAGTCACTTTTACAAGTACAGTCATGGCTACCACATCAAACAAGTTTCACTTCAGAATCTACAATTTAGGCCAAGACAACATGTTCCTCACTAGAGTCACTTTTACAAGTACAGTCATGGCTACCACATCAAACAAGTTTCACTTCAGAATCTACAATTTAGGCCAAGACAACATGTTCCTCACTAGAGTCACTTTTACAAGTACAGTCATGGCTACCACATCAAACAAGTTTCACTTCAGAATCTACAATTTAGGCCAAGACAACATGTTCCTCACTAGAGTCACTTTTACAAGTACAGTCATGGCTACCACATCAAAGAAGTTTCACTTCACAATCTACAATTTAGGCCATGGCAACATGTTCCTCACTAAAGTCACTTTACAAGTACAGTCATGGCTACCACATCAAACAAGTTTCACTTCAGAATCTACAATTTAGGCCATGGCAACATGTTCCTCACTAGTGACACTTTTACAAGTACAGTCATGGCTACCACATCAAACAAGTTTCACTTCAGAATCTACAATTTAGGCCATGGCAACATGTTCCTCACTAGAGTCACTTTTACAAGTACAGTCATGGCTACCACATCAAACAAGTTTCACTTAAGACTCTACAATTAAGGCCATGGCAACATGTTCCTCATGATCACTAGAGTCACTTTTACAAGTACAGTCATGGCTACCACATTGGTATCACTCTTACTATCGAACTAGCTTCACTTCTAAAACTAGGTCATGGCAACATCACTAGAATCTCAAACTCACTAGAATCACTTTTACAAGTACAGTCAAGGCTACCGCATCGAACTAGTTTCACTTGTACAATTAAAGCCATGGCATTACATGTTCCTCATAAGTGTCACTTTTACAAGTACAGTCAAGGCTACCACATTGGTGTCTCTTTTACGATCGAACTAGTTTCACTTATACAACTAGGTCATGGCTACATGTGCTCGGCCTCACTGGTACTCGGCCTTACTTTTACAAGTACAGTCATGGCTACCACATCGAACAAGTTTCACTTCTACAATCAAGATCATGGAAACATGTTCCTCACTAGAGTCACTTTTACAAGTACAATCATGGCTACCACATCAAACAAGTTTCACTTCAGAATCTACAGTTTTGGCCATGGTAACAATTGTTCCTCACTAGAGTCACTTTTACAGGTACAGCCAATGCTACCACATTGGTGTCACTTTTACTATCGAACTAAATTTAGTTTCACTTCTACAACTAGGCCATGCCAACATGTTCCTCACTAGTGTCACTTTTACAAGTACAGTCATGGCTATATCATTGGTGTCACTTTGAGTGTCGAACTAGTTTAACTTATACAACTAGGTCATGGCTACATGTACTCGGCCTTATGATCACTAGTGTCACTTTTACAAGTACTGTCAAGGCTACCACGTCGAACTTGCTACACTTCTTCAACTGCGGTCATGGCAACATGTTCCTCAATGTTGTCACTTCTACAAGTACAGTCAAGGCTACCACATTGGTTTCACTTTGACTGTGATAATCAAACTAGTTTTAATTTTACAACTAGGTCAAGGCTACATGTACCCAGCTTCATCACTATTGTCACTTTTACAAGTACAGTCAAGGCTAACACATGGAACTTGCTACACTTCTTCAACTGCGGTCATGGCAACAAGTTCCTCAATGTTGTCAATTCTACATGTACAGTCAAGGCTACCACAGCGAAATTGCTTCACTTTTTCAACTACGGTCATGGCACCATGTTCCTCAATTTTGTCACCTCTACAAGTACAGTCAAGGCTACTACATTAATTTGGTTTCACTTTGACTATGATAATCTAGTTTCACTTGTACAACTAGGTCAGGGCTACCACATCGAACAAGTTCCACGTCTACAACTATAGTCATGGCAACATTTTTCTCACCAGTGTCACTTGAACAAGTACAGTCAAGGCTAATTTCCCACATCGGTGCTTTCTCGTCATATTCACCATGATCTGTGGAAGGGGAATTTTATTTAAAATCATGCAACATTCAATGAGGGCGATGATGTTATCAAATTTACTTGGTGTGGCCTTATCAAATGTTGTAAGGCATGCTCTGATTGGCTCCTGTTAAATTTCGTCCTGTCGATAGTGCTAGAAAATTTTGCATGAGGCTCCGGCCTTGCAGTCGACTGCATCATTCTCCATTTTCTTACTTGGCGTAACTGCCTGATTTTTAAAAAAGAACTGAGTCTTGTTTGTATTGTTTTAAGGGTCACCGTTTTTCTTAACCTAGATTTGAGACTAGCCTGTTATCTGTTCTCCAATCCTGCATGACTACATATGGGGGATATGGTACAAGGCCATGACTTGCTCTCCCGACTTTGAACCTTCCTTTGTTTTGCCATACAAATATTTGCCGATCAAGGCCCTATTACGACCTGTGTGTGTCCCTGCTGGAACCATCCCGTAAGATCGCATGTTTGCCGTCAGTTGCTGTGCGGCTGTTTGATAATTCTGTGTAGTTGATGAAAGAAAAGCCGCTCCTGATGCATATAGTTGGGAACTTGTAGAGTCATTGTCATCGCCGCCATCTTGATCAAATGGCGGAGGTGCCTTCAGTGCAAGGGGGTACGACAGGGGTCGTGCTGAGGCATTCCTCGGCTTGTTGGAGTCATCTTTGAGTGCCCTGCATAGATATAGTGATGCTGGTCGTGTGTTCTTGCGGTTGAAGTAACTGTCTGGAATCTGCACGTAAGTGTGGTACTCGTCAGGAAGTTCGCTGTTTTCCTCATCATCGCCCTTCATGTTTTCATATGCTGCTTCATCAGAAAAGTTAGGGTCTGTCACATTTTGGTTGGCGTTGACGGTAACCACATGGCCAGTCGCTCTGACTATCATCCAATGGTTCAGAGAGGCAGCGCCATTAGTGGCCGCTCCACGGACCACAGCGGCTTGACCGGCTTGCTTGTCCCTCACAAAATATGCCAGAAGCAGCACTGCCACAAAAATAGCCCCTGCCACGGATAAGGTTATGATGATGGTAACGTGTAGAGAACCATCGTTCCCTGAAGGTACCGTCATTTTTAGATTTGTACGAGTGCTCGTCAGATTCACGATCCCTTCGGTGGTCTTGGACTTTGAGTTTTCTGTGACGTGTGTCACCGTCTTGGGGTCATCAGGAGTGCTGGACACGGTTCTTGTGGTGGTCAGTGCTGCCCTAAAACTAGTAGTACCATCGGAGATGTCGGACATGGTCTCTGTGGCTTGAGTAGTCTTGAACTGTTCCGGACACACGGTACCCTCAGGAGCGTTGGACACGGGCGTGGTGAAGACATATTGGTATGTCTTCTCCCAGTCGTTGGCGTAACACGTCACTTGTTTCGTTTCTTCATTACCAAAGACACCGCTACCCCTGCTGTCATCATCAGCGTATAAGTATGGCCTCTCCTTGTGGTCTGTGGTTGGGACATCGGAGAGAACCACCGCTACAGCTTTGGGTTTGTAGAATTCGTCCGGACCCACGGGAACTATTCGCAGCGTAGAGTCTTGGCCCCAAGCCACATTGACTCTGCCGACGTCATTCCAAGCCTCTCTGCATAAACCATGAACGCTTTCTGCATTTTCGACTGTTTCTTTGTCAATTGATACAATTACAGCTGGCCCTTCAACCTCAAATTTGTGTTTGTTTCTATCTCTAGATGAATGATAAGGTGATGTAAGCGATACGCATTGATTGATGATAGTATATGGTTCCCCATTTGGCTTAGTTATGGTGTCACGTAGGTGCATATGGACATCGAATCGATTCTCTCCGAAAGCTTTAGCAATGCAAAAGAGTGCTCCGTTCACATTCACTGCAGCGACTTTGCCAGAGTAATATCCCCAACGATAATGAAATTCCCAGTTTACCAATAAGGGTGATACAGAGGCAGCGATGGGGAGAAACTTAGTTCCATCGACTTTGAACTCTAGTAGTTTGTGAAGACCCACTACAGTTTCTTTCGATAAACAAGACAACGGATTTTCACTCAAGTCTAGGTTACTAAGTTCTACCAGTGATTCAAATGCCTTTGGATGGATAGTTTCGATACGATTGGATTTCAAGGAAAGCGTTGTAAGTTTTTCCAGCCCGTGAAACCATAGTGGCTGAATGCTCTGCAATGCGTTGTTGTCAAGCAGTAATACGGTTAGGTAAGACAATCTGCGGAAGCAATTTGAATCCATGCTACTTATGCTGTTGTGTGACAACGATAAGGTCAAAAAATTGAATAATGGGTACTTTATGCCTTCGAACCATTTTTGCTTGATGGTGGTCAAGTTATTGAAGACCATGTATAAGGTTTTTAAAGCAGGGAACGCCGTCAAAGTGTCTGCTGCTAAATCTGTGATCCCACATTCAGCCAGAACAAGGAATTGTGTCTTCGACTGCAGGCACATGGACTGCAGGTGTGGTCGTAGTTTCTGAACCGAGAGTTTGCCAAATGAGAACCCCCTGATGGCCACATTTTTCTGGTCGGGCAGACATGTAGACGTTAGCTTAGACGACCTCTGTACTTCCAGTGCACCTTGGTTCTTTAACGTGCCGACGCAAGAGATGCAAATGGCGTCTACTTCATCGACAATAGGCTGGCTGATACTATGATATGGCATGCCCAGTAATACATCTTTGCTATAGTTAACACAAGGTGACCAGGAGTTTGCAGTTTTACACCCAGGAAAGCATGCTGCAGCTGTGTCTAAACTTTTACATCCCCCAAAACTCGTGATAACAACTACTAAAAGCTGTATTTTGTTAAACATCATCTTAGATATGGTATTAAGATATAAATCACTGTTCAATTACCAGTCTCAAAGTCCTTCTACAGCAAAATCTTATTTCCTAGACCTATGGAACTCTCTCTTTCCAAGACCTATAGATGACAATTTTTTCTCCTATATTCTGCAGCTGTATCTTCAATCCTACAAACTATTGTTTACCGGAACCGCTATTTCCTAGCATGATAATCTCTACCAACACCAACCTAGTTCATTGTCTAGAATTACCTAGAAATGGCCTTGCAATAACAAACTCATTACAATAGTCTTGAAGTGTAGTTTACATTTACTGGTATGAATTGAAGAGAAGGATGCCTAGGTCTTCCAAGAGTTCTGCTGTTCTCTTGTGAGTTTCTTACGTCTTGGCCAGAACAGGCGAAGAAGATGTCAGCTGCACCACCTGGAAGATAGATGCATAGTGTTATCGTGCCATCAATTCAGACAGGACTTCGCATGCAATACTGCTGATCACGTTGCTAAGGCAAAACACAAGATACACTGGGACAATGTTAAAGTATTTTAACCCTATTCAGACCGGGCTTTTTTGGTCATCCCTGGACCGGGGGGCTTTTGAGGCCCTCCACTTCTAAGTCCTATAACTCTTGAACGACATGTTATGTGGCCACCAAATCTTTAGGAAATGATATAGACATAATATATGACAAGTATAAGAGGTTTAACGTTACGATGACGTAATTATGACGTCATCAATTTGATTGGACTGGCCGAAATTAGCGATTTTGGGCAAAACCGCCTGTCAACAAACGGTTGCCATGGCAACACAAAAAATGGACAAATTGTCAAACTTCTTGAAATTGTGCTAATAGGGTTAAAATACTGGATGAGGCCCGACTCGTTTGCTACAGATGTGAGAGAGGCAATAGACCAGACGATTATACGATTAATATACGTACATCCGCAGACAACATGCCACCTTAAACAGGGAGCATATCAGACCTTTTTAAAACTGTGTCTATAAACGCAATAACTAATATCATCCGTCACGTGACAAGAGAATCTGTCGTGATGATAAAGAGGCACTGGGTACTCAAGAAGCTTAATGATTATGTTGTCTGTGTGATGGTTTTGATATTTCGTCAAACGTTTGCATATTACTGTTATGATGCAACTATAACGTTATCGGTCACCACCACCTTTGACCTGACTGTAACTGTCTTGAACTGAATACTGGGATGCGTACATTGTACCGGTTTCCCTGAGGGGTGCTAGACTGGAATTTCTAATCTTTGATATTTCATTTCTATCGAGGCCAGTATCCTGGCATACTTGATGACCTGGCCTTCTCTGTTATATCGGCCACAGTTGTATTGTCTGGACAGAGAAGTCGCTGAACTCACAGTTACTGAGTAGTACAAATCGTCATGTGTGACTTGAAGAAAGGATTTGAAATTTGCATTTTCTCAACCACTGTAAGACTATATTGTAGATTGTTGATCTTTTAATTTTTTGTTTACCATTTGTCTTTCTTCTCAATTTGGGGTTCAAACTGACCAAATGTAAATATTAAGAACTTAAACAACAATGAATGACATAGATTCTCAGGGGTCACAGTCAAAAATTGTCATTTTCCCAATCACTGTACGACTATAATGTGGACTGTTGATCTTTGCATTCTTAACCCTATTCAGACCGGGCTTTTTTGGTCATCCCTGGACCGGGGGGGGGGCTTTTGAGGCCCTCCACTTCTAAGTCCTATAACTCTAAAACGACGTGCCGTAGGGCCACCAAATTTTCAGGACATGATTTCGACATAATATCTGACAAGTATGTGACGTTTGACGTTACGTTGACTTAAGATGACGTAATTATGACGTCATCAATTTGATTACATTGGCCAAACCCATGAAAAATGGGTATTCTCAGAAAACTTCAAGTTATGCTGCAAAAATGTAACAACAAGTGCAGATAACAGAATAATAATGTTTATTACGACTTGCGTTGCCAATAGCAACATCAATGACGTCAATATGACGTCATAAAATGACGTCATGCACATCTAAGATACGAGTTGGGCTCCCATTTACCTTTGATATCTACAATCTCAGGAAGGTTCTTGACGACATATTTGTCCATGGCATATTTGACTTGATTACTCAATAGACAATATCCCTCTAGATAACGTTTTGCGGTGAACAGGAGTTTGTATTTTTACACCTATGAAAACATGCTGTGCCTATGAACTAGAGTGGTGATGGCAACTTCTACGCTGTATTTAGGTATGTTAATATGGTTTGGGATATAGATCAAAGCAATAACTAGTTTGTCCTTTGACACCAACAGCTTCTTTCCTCAAACTATGGAACTCTCTCGATGGCAACTGCTTCCCTCCTATATATAATCTTCATTCCTACAAACCAGTTTTTACCGCTATCTCCTAGCTTTATAGTCTCCAGCAACACCAAAAGTTCATTGTCTAGAATTGGTCAAATGGCCTTGTATTTCAGTAAAAAGGTATTGAAGTTTAGGTCCTGGATGTCTTGATCTTTTAAGTAGGATGCGGTCACCATATCACCTTTGACCTGACTGTTACTGACTTGAACTGAATACTGGGACGTGTACATTGTAACGGTCTTCTCTGTGGGGTGCTAGACTGGAATTTCTGCTCTTGGATATTTTATTTGTACTGAGGCTTGCGTCCGTCCTGACATATTTGATGACCTGCCCTTCTCCGTTATGTCGGCCACAGTTGTATTGTCTGGACGGAGAAGTCACTGAACTTATATGAGTAGTGTAACAAAGATCCAACTTTTTTCTAAACTAGTGTACGACTAAATACAACGTGCATCGTTGATTCTTCTTTCATTCTTAAAACTGTATGATCTGTTCTTCTCAATTTCTCAATTTGTGGCACAAACTGACTAAATGTTAATCTTAAGAGCTGTTTATCAACGATGACT
Organism: Branchiostoma floridae; assembly: GCF_000003815.2. Lineage (NCBI taxonomy): Eukaryota > Metazoa > Chordata > Leptocardii > Amphioxiformes > Branchiostomatidae > Branchiostoma > Branchiostoma floridae. The sequence continues at coordinate 7,652,095 of NC_049991.1, read as the reverse complement.
GACAAACATTACAGGGGCATTTCACTCCAGAAGGGAGTGTTATTTTCCGAAAGATATTAATTGTAGGGGGTGACAAATGCATACTATTTTACATTATACGATAAAGTACCCATTACCCCAAAACGCGCATCAAAAAGCATTCAGTCTTCTACAAAACTTCCCAAGTACCCTCTGATCATATTAGATTAATCTGATTAGATTAATCAATCTCAGCCCATAGCTGAATACAATGTGCCTGATAGCGCCTGACTTAAGTTAGGTTACAAAACCAATTTCAGGGGCACAAAGAAAAAGACGTGTTGTCTTGTGTTCTTTGGAGTCTTGTGAACAATTGACCTTCTTGATGTGCTTAGCGCCCCTCATTTATGCCCAAAATATTTACGATGAAGGAAGTGTCTACACGCATAGGGAATGTATGGGTAGTGTGTGTCGTGTTGTTTTACAAACACACGTTGCTTAATTCACCACAAGTGAAATTCCACCAAAGGTCGGCTGATTATACATTTATTAATACATTATCTATTGATCTATTGGAAAATAACACTCCATTTTCCAGTGAAATACCCCTTCAAATACCATTTCATACTAGCTCTGACTATTGAATTAGCCACATATACAAGTTGGCTAGCCTGGCGGTTGACTTGGCTAAGGTAGTTTTAAACGGAAATATGCGACTATAGCGTCTTTTCTGAAGATGTGGCGTAAGTGTGTACGGTTGGCTTGGGGTTACCCACCACTATTTGCCTACTTATAGAACAATCTAGCTTATCTTGAAGAATTACTTGTCAATGAATAATTGATTAAAGATACTCACTTTTTGTGTTTGTGAACGATGTGTAGATCACGTCGTGTCGGGGTCCTCTCGCAACTGCCCAGTTCGTGCACTGTACGCTGTTAATACAAAGTACATAATTAGTTCGTGCAGGGGGTATAAGACCTTCCGTTTCCTGCTTGCCTCTGGCTTTTGCTGTTGCCAATGTTTATTCAACTCGATCCACTGCCTGGCATATTGCTGTTCATCTCCGATTGACCGTCTACAGTCTATGCCTGCGGAAGTTTTTTGACGAGTAATTTCTCTGTGGCTTATTTGTATGCGCACCGTATACAATGTAATATCCGTGCAACATTTTGTCCATAATCTAGAACGTTTTATTAATTTCATGACTTGTCTGCTGCTATCTCTCTCATATACTGTACCGAAGAAAAGTTTTAAATGCACTATGTTCTTACTACGATTCTTACTACTTACTTACAACTTATCACCCAAAGGTTTGCCCAGCCGCGAAGCGAACTGAAGACATTAGAATGGCACATACTAGGGGTGGGTACGGTACAGAAAATTCAGGTCCGGTTCAGGTCCAGAGGAGTAGGTCCAGGTCCGGACCTGAACCTGGACCTGATTCATTATGTGAAAACTTGTGAATCGACGATACTAAAAACAATAATCTATTTTGCTACAAAGAAATCTGTACGATTGACTGTAAAAAATTGGTAAAAATTACTATTGAGTAGGGCTGGGTACCGGTACAGAAAATTCAGGTCCAGGTCCGGTTCAGGTCCAGAGGATTCGGTCCAGGTCCGGACCTGAACCTGGACCTGATGCAGTATGATTCATACCAATGGTACATTTTACTACAAAGAAATCTGTTTGTTGGAGTATTAGACTTTAACTGGCGTTTTAAAATCATACAACGCTAACTACACCTGTACGATTGGCTGTAAAACTTGATAGAAATTACTATAAATTCTACTCTACTTCACTCTTGTTATTTTCTTCCATCTGCAAGCGCTAAAACGTGTGAATGCCTGATAAAATAATCTGTTAATTTTCGAATCGGTCCAACATCCGGTCCAACTAATTTTTTCAGGTCCGGTTTTTCTGGACCGGTCCAATAAGAAAAACCGGTTTTGTACCGGTACGCAGTACCGATACCCAGCCCTACTATTGAGTCTACTCTGCTTCGCTCTTGTTATTTGCCTCGACCGACAACCCTTGGAACGTGTGAATGCCTGATCATACAATAACCCAGGATCTAGAGTTAGCTTTTACTAGACTAGAGTGTTCACTTAGCTTGTGATATTGTTTTTACACTGTTTTAATCTATTATGTTACCTGCAATTAGCCCACGGGCAAGATTTTGCAATAAACTTGTAAAATGTGTTCAAAAATTCGTATTTTCCCAGAACTATCGTATAGTGGAACTTGTTATCACCAAGCACAGTATTCTCTGGATAGTTTTAAAGAGCATTTGCAGATAGATGTGCAGAAGTTAGGCTTGACTGATCGTTCAGTGTAATATAACCAGCTGCTGTCGCGCCGCGTGCCTGCGAAGCTGGTGTGTTACGCCGAAGGGCGGTTATAACTGAAACGGAGATGGGCGCGGCGCTGAGCGATGATCCATTTAGTAGGGAAGCACTCTAACTTGAACTTTTTTCATATCACAATTAATATAATTTAGTGCATGGTAAGTTAGTTTTTAGTAAATGGTACAAATATTTGGCAATCTACGATGTTCTATTGATACTGTGTTTGAGAAATTGCTTCTTTGAACACCGCCATGATGATTTTTTTTGCAATTTTCATACATTAAACCAGGTAATCTCGATCTTGTAATTGTTGGAAAATTCGCAATGCTATTTTGTAATTCAGGCCTCGTTTCATTTATTTCTACTAAGACTATGTTGATTCGATTACTATTACTTGAAATGTCCTTAATGTGCTGTCGTAACTATGTCGCACAATTGTTGTATACCTGCCGTCCCGCGTTTGTAGTTGTAAAGTTGTTGTACGACACTGAGATGTTACCCACCTTTTCAACAGGAACAGACACTGGTATAGCCTCCGTCAGATCACGGTGACCGGTCGTCTTGTATGTGGTGTCTGACGGTCTTCCCTGTGGGGCGCGGTGACATTTGAATGTTTAATCTAAGATATTTCATATTTCATACAGTACACGGGCTTGGTTCCTGACATATTTTACGAACTTACCTTGTCCGTTATGTCGACCTAAGATTTCTTGATGTATTGTCTGGACTCAGTGAGAAGTCACTGAACTTTAAGTAGTGCGACAAAGTTGGCATTTTCTCATCCCCTGTACGACTGTCGTGTGGATTTTTATCTCCATGAAAAATGGAGATATAGTTTTGGGTGTGTCTGTGTGTGTGTCTGTCTGTCTGTGTGTCCGGATTTTTGTAGTGAGCATAAGTCAAGAACCTCTAAATGGATTACGATGGTATTTGGTTTGTGGGTAGGTGTTTGGAAGACAAAGGTCAATTTTGGGCCCCCTGGTATGTGACCTTGGTACTGAAGCAGAAATAATTTTTTGGATCTTTTGAATTGGATGTGCTATGGTCTTGATGGCAGATAGCTTATGACATAAGGGATATGTGGTGTATATTTGGCCCCCCTAGCAGGTTGCTCTGGAAGTGTAGGGGCATCTTTGTCAAAATCTTCTAAGGAGGATAACTGGTAAAGGGAATGACAAATTTACATGATATTTGGATTGTAGGTAGCTTAGACAGAGATGCACATCATGAAGTGCAAATTATGCAAACTGACACTTAATTTGCATATTTATTGAGCAAAAACTGTATTTGCAGTGTTTCCTTTACAGAACTCAAATACATGCAATATATGTAGTTTGTGGCAGGTGGAACATTATCAGATACTAATTATGCAAATAAGTCCTTAATTTGCATAATTATTGCTAAAGTGACATCATTCATCGATGTTGTAAATGATTGGACAATCAACATAGTGACCACCGTAGGTTATTTACAGTTGTACACAACTAAGCATAGATTATGCAAATTTGGAAATCATTTACATAATCAGACTATTTCATGGAGATATGAGGTCTCCGAACTCTTATTTTATCTATTTTTCCTAGGAAGCTGTTGGTCTTAATCTTACTAATTGTAGCTTGAGAATTGTGTCTTTTGTATTCATTGATAGCAAAGTTGCGCCTACATCAGCTCCAAAGTCAAAGAGGAAGATGCGAAAAGAACACAAATACCACACTCTGTGTGCTCGTCATTTGTTCAACCTTCCTGACCACTTAGATCTTATAATGAAGGCAACTTTTCTTGGCCAAACTTTTTCTAATTCGCACGCTTACAGTTTCGTGTTTCCCAGAGAATGCCATCCATATAATCAAATCAACATGGACTAGTCTGTTCTGCTTATATTAGCTACTATATATTTCACAAGTCAGTCTTAAAATAGACGAATGTATTGAGGTAAAAAATGTGGATCAGATCAGCAAACTACTCTTTGGATCAACCATCATTCGGACCATACCTTTTGAGGAAAAGTTCAGCCAGTTTTGCAAGATCACTTTTACTGTGCTTCGGGCCAGAAAAAATATAACATCCAAAAATTGACTAAATAGAAAAAAATTGAGATCAAGCAAATTCTTGATAGGTTATCAAATTCAATCAGATATTGAATACTGTAAGATGCATACATGTATGTATACACACCGTTTCTACATATCGAATTTTAGTTGTAAGATACCAGCTATGAGAAAAAATAATACCACATTGCTTTCGGCAAACATAGCAAAACGTAATGTCACAGATAAAAAAACCTCACTATTTTTTAATCTCTTCATATTACTACGAACCTGACATATAAATGAAACATTTCCTGTGTTTTTGTCGCACGATCTTCATCTAGGCTATCTGACAGAAACACCCGTCAGCATAATTCAAGAAGTCAAAGCACTTTGCCATTACAAGACACATCCACACATCCAAAATTAATTGTTTCAAGAATATTTGTTACTACGAACCTGATATACTTGTACAGAATTCAATAGTGTAACAAGTAGTCAGAGATCATCGTGCGATCTTCCGTCTCTGTTTTCAGTGAACCTTTTTGACTGAACCCGTTGTCGACAAGGATTTTCGAGGTGAACCGTTCTTCTTTACTAGTATTTACAGCTGAATGTTTTTGCAACACATCCCCGACTTTACAAAAATGTCCTTAATGTGCTATCGCCAACCTGTCGTATAACTGTCGTATATCTGCCGTACAGCGATTGTAGTTTTAAAGTTGTTGTACGACACTGAGATGGTACCCACCTTTCCAACAGGAACAGACACTGGTGTAGCCTCCGTCAGATCACGGTGACCGGTCGTCTTGTATGTGGAGTCTGAGAGCAACTTATGAAGGTCTTCCAGTGCCATGGGGCGCGGCGACAAGAATGTTTAATCATAGATATTCTATTTGTACCGAGGCTTGCTTCCTGGCATATTTGATGACCTGGCCTTGTCCGTTATGTCTTCCTAAGATTTCTTGATATGTCTGGACTAAGCGAAAAGTCGCTGATATTTAAGTAGTACGACAAATCTCCAATGCATGTTTTAAAGCAAGAATTCGCAGTCAACAATATTGGCATTTTCTCAACCACTATACGACTTTCGTGAGGATTTTTTATCTATTTTTCCTAGGAAGCTGTTGGTCTTAATCTTGCTAATCATAGTTTAAGAATTGTGTCTTTTGTATTCATTGATAGCAAAGTTGCGCCTGTATCAGTCCCAAAGAGCAACTTATGACGGTCTTCCCTTATGTGGGGCGGAGTCATAGAGCAGTATGTGCAGTATATGACCAACCTAGCCTGTGTTTACACAAGCTGTTACTGACTGGAGTTAATTACTCTCTCCTAGGCGGCGGCAATTGTAGGGCCGGCAGCTAGGGGCGCGATTTTAGTCAGACTAATGACCGACCGTCTTCCCTTCAGCGCGTGGTAACAAGAATTTTCAATCTTAGATCATTTGTACCGAGGCTTGCTTCCTGACATATTTGATGACCTGGCCTTGTCTAGCTGTTATGTCGACCTAGGATAGCAAAGTTGCGCCTACATCAAACACAAAGAGCAACTTATGACGGTCTTCCCTTTAATAAGCTAAGGGCACAACCCGCCGTACGTGCAAATACGTGCTGTCGACATGCCAGAGTGCCAAAACGTGGGCTATCTTTTAGGATCCGTAAGTGGTAAGTACCGCCTCCGTACGAACTCGTAGGGAATCCGACGGATTTTGGAGCAAATAGACACGCCGAAGAACTTCACGTGCTTGCAAAACTTTTGTGTGCCATCGGGCAGCGGATTCGCCCCCTTGTACATGCCAGTACGGGCGACGCGCCTGCCCTGTACAGCCTGAACGTTTTCAGAAATACGTGGCGGACGTGGCCTCCAAAACAAACGTACGGACAAATTGCACGTACGGCGGGTTGTGCCCTTGGCTTTATGTGGGGCGGAGTCTGAAAGCAGTATGAGCAGTATATGACCGACCGTCTTCCCTTCAGGGTGCGGTAACAAGAATTTTCAATCTTAGACCCCATTCACACTCAGAAAAACGATTCGAATAAAACATGTTATCCGAATAAAACTACCCGATCCGAATAAAACTTAGCAGTATGAACGCTCCCAAATCACTTGGATTTCATCGATTCGAATCCCTCGCGATCCACCTCGGGGAGGTAGATAGAACTCCGGGAAGTGGATAAAACTGCGCCGTGGGGAGTCTCGATTCGTACGATTCGGCAGTGTGAACGCGCAAGTGGATAGGATTCACTTTAAGTGGATAGGATGCAACTTATCAAAGGTGAGTTTGCTCAATTAGAAGTTTTTTCTGCCAGTCCGACTCTGAAAATGTTCAAAGCACAATGTTGTTCCACCAATCATGGCTTCGCTCCCGCTCCCAGATCGTTCTGTCTACAGCTCTGGTGGCGTACATCTGAGCTGTACTACAGCTAGCCCAATATGCAGAAGACTTTGTCGGTGAAACCTTCTCGCGATCAAAGACCGTCGATTGCGTTCCCTTCTACGACTCCAGAGGAACAACAGCATCAAAAGTTGGTGGATTCCCGCCATTTTGAGCTGTAAAAAATGACGCTACCCTTTGACCTCAACCTAACATTACATTTGGATAAGACTGAGGGCGCACAAATCGGATTGCCGTAGACGAGTGTGAACGCAATTTTGGATCGGATAGAATTTTTTTATTCGGATAAATGTTTTATCCGAATCGTTTTTCTGAGTGTGAATGGGGTCTTAGATATTTCATTTGTACCGAGGCTTGCTTCCTGACATATTTGATGACCTGGCCTTGTCTAGCTGTTATGTCGACCTAAGATTTTTTTAATGTATTGTCTGGACTCAGTGAGAAGTCACTGAACTTTAAGTAGTGCGACAAAGTTTTTCAAATCTACAATGTGTGATTTGAAGCAAGGATTCGCAGTAAACAATTGGCATTTTATTATCTACTGTACTGTTTCTTATATATTGTGGTACTCTGCAAACAGAGGTTAGGCTCCGGCTGTTTTTTACGTTTGTTTCGTCGTTTTTATCAGCCAATGGCTGGCGGATATAAAGAAAGAGTACAAAATAGAAAGCCAGATAAAAAGACTAAATAAACGTAAAAAAGCACCCTAAGCCTTATCTCTCCTTGGAGAGTAATAACTAATATTGTGGATTGTTGATCTGTTTTTCCTCTGTAGTTGTTTTCTCAGGCTTACTATAGTTTGATGACATTGTGTCTTTTACATTTATTGATAGCAAAGATGTGCCTACTTGGAATTGTAGAATTATGGTATATTGACATTAACTATGCAAATGACATCCAGGTTTGCATAAATTAACAATTACAGGAAGGTTCAATGTAAACCTTACAAACGTTATTGTGCTTTCGTTTATATTTGAACAAAATTGTTTGACATAACTACTTTTTTATGTCTAATTTGCATAATTGCAGGCAAGATGACTCTTTCACGTTCAAAAGTATCCTGTGAAAGAGCAATTTTTAACCCGGCCCCCCAAAATATCGTGATACCCACACACCAGCACACACATTACTTCATTGTGACTCCTACAACCACATGCATGCACAACCACCCACAAGCAACAGATGAACACACACGCAAAGCACACACACACACACACACTCACACAAAATACATGCACTCTCACATCGTATGAACACACATGTAGAATATGACACCATGCATGGAAATTAAAAATCTTTCCCCCAAATATAATTTGTACATAGTTTTATTCCTCAAGTTTGAATGGCAAATAAAAACCTCCATAGAAGAGAAAACATACAATCATAACTCTCTTTTGATAGATCAAAGAAATTACAGTAACACACAACAGTTGCTTTCGAATTCTGATATCTCTACAGCTGGAGCAACTTTTTTTGCAATGACGGGTCCAGAATTGATGCAATATTTAAGTAAATGAAGCATTTTTGCTTGAGGTAAACCATATTAGTACATGCTAGTATTACTACTGTAAATCTCATTGAAATTGTACATGTCCAGTCATAAGAAGAGCCAAGCTTACTGTGATATTACAGTTAAGTGGTACTGCATTTAGCCTATACTTATGCACCAATTCATTAGATGATACCGTAAATTCATTTACTTTTGCAGCGGTTTTATCATTCTTACTTAGGAGTACAAAGGTTTCCAGTGTCTTTTAAGAATTTAAAAATTCACAGTCGAAATGAACTAGTAGTACGGTAGTCTTACGAGGAAGAAATAACCAAATTTGCGGTGGAGAGGTCAGAGAAAATAAAACCACTGCAAAAGTTTCAAGATTTACAGTACTGAGCTGGATACATTACGCATTAAATTTTATCATTTTAGTAAGTATTAAAAATAATATCAGTCTTTCTGCATTCTTTTCATATTTCCTTTACCCCACTAACTGATATGTTAGCTGTTTCATACATTCATACATTACACAAATTTTGTTCTGTGATACATCTTTTATGAAAAGAAATAAGAGAAGCGTCACAAAGAGTTAGCAGATCCTAGACTTAGAGGATTATATTATTCATAAAATCTTTACAACTATTCTGTGGTGACCATGAAAATACAATGTTTTATACATCTAATTTCATCACTAGGATACAAAGTTATCAATATTTATAATGAACAGAAGTTCTGTATACTAGTATGATGATGTTGAATTTTTCTGTTTTGGTTACAAAGCAGTTGCTTTATATTAGTTTAAATGACCTGTTACTGCAAAAGACATTTTCTTCATACATGCGCCAGTTTTTGAAAAATTGACCTTTCTGTGATTATGTAGCTCTTACAGGTGTGTGATTGTTCAAAGAGGCAGAAAGATGTGACCATTCTAAAAATCGGTCTTCTATTGCAATCTTTTGCCCTCCACCTCTGAAAAACACAAATCTAGTGCGATACCCAGTGCATGAAATGTTGTACATTATTTGCAGGGAAAACCCTGGTGTGATACCCAGTGCAAGAAATATTTGCAGGGAAAAACTTAGTGTGAGGCCCAGTGCAAGAAATGTTGTACAATAGAAGTCGTTTAATTGCACACCTCATTTGCCAGCTGTATTGCACCACCACAAGATTTGGGGATTCCGTGCAATTAACAGAAGTGTGCGATAAACCGTTGTGCAATTAACTGGCTTCTACTGTACATATATATCTGGGATAGATTTCAGACATCTGGTTGTATATACAAGCACAGTGACAGCAACCGACAGACAGTTAACCGAAGATGGCCCCACAGTTGGGACATCTCCTCTGTCTCAGCGCCAGGCAGCACAGGACCCCGATGGGGAAGAACGCGATGGCGCAGCAGATCCCGAGACACGTGTAGTCATCTTCCAGTACGCCCACTCTGCACGCAGGGCAACCACCTGGGTGGGGGAGGGGGACAAAAGTCCTTTAGGTTAGGAGAAAGCACATATGGTTTGTCAAAGTCAATCATTATAAAATATACTAACAAGATATCTGGTTTATGGGTTCCAAATTTATTTTTGGGAATAGATTCATGCACTGGAGCACCTAACCTAAAAATTTAGGTGTAAAGAAAACATTTGGGTGCAAAAAATGAAGTAGAATGTCAGCAAAATCTATTTGCAAACCTCACATGCATGCAGTACCAATGCATGCTGTAGGTACCAAGCTTTTAAGAGCTTGCCATGAATCCAAATTCTCAAGCTATTGTAACTTCAAAATCTAATGTAAATTCAAGAACATTTTTGATATCTTTTCTGATACTTAAATGTTGGGGAAATGCTGTACACTTAGTGTACAATGATATATATGTATGGTACATTTAAAATCAATTTGAAAGGTGTACTCAGTCAAAAATGGGTTTACGGAAAAGGCTGGCCTGTCTACCTGGGCTGTCTACCTGGGCTGTCTACCTGGGCTGGCTATCACGTCAGGCTACTTGGACCTACGAAAGCCCATTGGGACAAAATCTGTTTTAGCAGTAGGGGTTGTTTGTGCGCAATGAAGAAGCTATGTGTGAAGCTATTGTGTGTGTTACATAACCCAGAGGTTCTGGGTTCAAATCAGTTGATATGCCACCGATCTTGTTCCCTTGGGAAGGGCTGTTAACACAACTTATCGGGCTGATTGGATTAGTCTTAAGACTGGTGGCTAGTTGGTCAAAGGTGTCCAGGAGCTGTTCTTTAGTGGCTGTCAGGGTCCCGGCTTCTGCGCCATACATTAGGATCGACAATTGAATTGTGAGGAGCTTAAAATAAGCGTTGCTAAAGTGCAAGGGTCTGGAACTGCTGCCATTTGGTGCTAACTAAGGTGACCTCAATACGACAGCAATTACCCCAGGTGTGGCCATAGGACTTAAGTTTTGAACCACTAATACACTGGGAAGGAAGGACCCCTAGTCTTTTCCGTAAGAGTGGGTTCTATGCCCTATCTGAGGGAGGGCCCTTACCAAAGCTAGATACTCTTTTCTCTACCCTAGTGAAGGGAGGAAAGTCGTGGTAAGAGCCCTTCCCAAGCGCACAAGATTGGTGGCATATCAACTGATTCAAACCCAGAACCTCTGGGTTATGTAACATACACAGCTCCTTCAAACACAGTTGCTTCACACACAGCCCTTTCACACACAGCTCCTTCACACACAGCTGCTTCACAAACAGCTCCTTCACACACTGCCACTTCACACAGCTCATTCACATAATAACACGCAGATCCTTTAGACACAGCTTCTTCGCTGAGCACAAACAACTCCTACTGCTAAAACAGCTTTTGTCCCAATGGGCTTTCGTAGGTCCAAGTAGCCTGACGTGATAGCCAGCCCAGGTAGACAGCCCAGGTAGACAGCCCAGGTAGACAGGCCAGCCTTTTCCGTAAACCCGTCAAAAATACATTGTACACCTCTACTTTTGGGAGAGCAAAAGTGCACAGGCACCCAGTATTGTGAATACTGATTTACTATCATGCTGGTATAACCGCCTAAAGCATAACACACCAGATTACGGCTTATGCATAACAAACAGGCAAACAAACAAACAATATGTACATCAAGTCACTCACCTACTACCACCACTGATGTTGTAGGCTGTGGCTGGACTGTGACTGTTGTCTGGGTGCCCATGTAGGAGGGCTGTGACATCCCCTGAGGTAGGGGCTGGTACCCCGGGGGTGCTCCTGTGCCGTACCCCCCTGGGTACCCGGGCTGCTGTGCCTGGTACCCCTGCCCCATCTGTGAGTACCCCTGGTTCTGATATCCACCTGAAGTGAAAACAATTGCAATCATAAATACTATAACATTAAATACTGTAATTCACTTATAAGTGTTTGGTTTGGTGATCACTGGGTGTTGCAAGCATGTTGTGAGGATGTATGAGGCATATGAACTTTATTGAATGCCAAAATACTAGCTCTATAGTAGGTATTTGTAGTAGGAGGGAGAGGGGTGAAAGACGAATGATTCCTTGACGGGAATGATAACTTCACTGTGCAGGCCGTCACTGTGAAACCGTGAACATAAAAGTACCGTACAAAAAACAGAAACTACAGTACAATACCAATACAGGCAGTAAAGTGGTCCTGTATCTAGGATTGTTGACTTAGAATCTGAAGGTTATAGGTTCGCATCTCTAGCTGGCCCCAAAACTGTGCCTTAGAGAACTGAACACAAATTTCCTCACTCAACTCAGGTGAAAATAAGTACGGCATTCTCATTAACAGGACATAAAAGCTGGAGGTTTAATGAGGACAGCCACACCTTGAACATGTTAAAATTTCTACCACAATGATGAGAATGTTGAGGGGTCTGAATTGTGACTTGGTCAAATCTTACATGCAATATTATACATTAGGATCTTGCTGGAGCCTATTAAAGGCTAGCTCTTCATAACAACTAAATTCATGTTATAGCCAACTATATAGATAGTTGGCTATAAAATCAATTGTCAAACTGCTAAATTTATGTTTTATACCCAGCAGGTTCTTATATGTAATAAAAACAAAATCAATGATAGGGCTCTATAACTTAGTGTAAGTCATAGACTACAGAAAAACAAATACTAGTCTGTTTTGTTTGGAAAGAGCAAACAAGGAAGCCTGCAACTGAACTATTCTGCATTGCAGTTCGAGGTAACAACAGGAAGAACAAAGTCCACACCTTAACTCCAGGTGCTTACTAAGTGTCATATGATGTTATTATATATGATGTATCATGTAGGTCCCTGGGGACATGATTGCTCATAGTCACACCCTATAAAACTTGATACACAAAATTCCTGTGTTGTCTAAATCCTTCACCAAATACTTATTTAATACAAAAAATATATAAATTTAACTAAAATGGTCTAGTTTAATGGTCTAAACTATAACTAACACCCAGTCACTGAATACAAAACTAGTTGAAACACTGAAGATATGAATATGAAAGATATTATTAGGAAGGACAAATTGTTTGTTCATTGCATTATGTGTCGCATATTTCTCTAAATCCTATTCTTTTTAGATCACAAACATGAAAATGATAATTAACGTTAGACACTTGTTACTTCCTGAAGTATAACTTACATTAAAGAGGAAAAACACAAAAAACATGTTGAACTTCATAACATTTAACGTTAGTTTTCTTGTTGACGTAAGATAGAAATGTAACACCTTACCGTTGTATGCTGGTGGCGCATATGGGGGCGGTTTGTCCGTCATTATGGAATGTTATTTTGCAGGACTCGGGATCTACAGAAAGAGAAAAGAACAACGATCAAAAATGTGTAAAAAAACAGGCCATCTGGAATCGGGCGCCAGATCAGCTGATTATCACCAGGAAGTGGTGTCAATTTCAACAACAAATATTCAAGTTTATGATTCAAAATACGAGACATATTAACAAAAAACTGGTGTAAAACCCAATTAAGGATGTACTTACCAAACAACACGACTTAACAGCTAAAACTAAGCCTAAAAGTAGCCCAAATTAGCGCCAACTTCTTTTCTTCTGCCCGCACTTGGATTACGTCATCAGGTCATAAGACTAAATCACGTGGTTACACAAGATCTCGCGATAACTGGGGCTGTTACCATGGTGACTCAAGAAATCTCGCGAGAGTTCGCAGAGGTTACATGAGGTCATTAGGTTTTCGTCGTGACCTCTGACCTGACACAGCTGATGGATAGGCTCATCCGTTTCAACAACAAGATGATTCTCCAAGATTTTTGATGTCTTCAGGTTTGTAGCATCGTTTTATCTATAGATATTGGAGGGACAATCGTACAAGAAACACTTTAAAGTTCTCTTTTGTGATGTAATGTGTAGAAAGTGGAACTTGTTCCGGATTTGTTGATGTGGCAGCTCATGACTGGCTCCAGACACACTTTCACTTCTGCCTGAGGCTGTTCAAGGAAAACCCATCAGGGGAAGGGGTAAGGGGATGGGAGGATGGCTTGTATGTAAAGGGATGGGGAGGGGAGAAGTGTTGCTTACAGTGTTTGTGTAGTAGTAACCGGTTATGTGTTTGTCTGGGATTGCATGCACATTCGCTATTTGCATGTGGGGAATGCAGAGGTATTAAAGATCACTGTACATGTAAATAAGGGGAAACAAAATTTTTGCAAAACTGGCATTGCAATGAACAGTAGGTAATGAAAAGGCATTATGCTTCATCTCAAGCATTCCTTTTTGAGTTTGACATGCATTTACTTACTCAGGGGCCTTCAACGTTGACAAATTACACTTCGCTGGTACAGCTAGGACTAGCAGTAGTAGGAGACCCAGAACGCGTGCTTGCTCGGCGACGCTCGCTACTGAATGACGGGCGATACCACCGAGCGAGCAGGCAGGGGGTTATCATATCCAATTACATAGGATGTCCTTGTTTGGGCATCCTTTCACAATTGTCTATTCATGATTCAGAATACCAAGAATAAACACAATAAGGCTAGGAGCCCAGAGTGTTGGCGGTTCCATTTTTAATTCTCTTTTTTCAAAATTGGTTGATACAACATATAAGCCTCAACCCGCCAAAAAGGAAGAAAGAAACAAACAAACCGCCAACAACTGAGGGAGGTAAACAAGAAGGAATTAAATATCCTCGAACAGTTACAAGATTAAGATAAATATGACGTTAAAATATGAAACGGTACAACGGCGTTCCCAGCCGAGTGTAGTACAGTATGAACGAAAGGGTTAGGCTATTGCTATCGTCAACAATTGACAGTATGAACGAAAGATTAGGCTATTGCTATCGTCAACACTTGATGCAATGAAATCGTCGAATCTATGTTGACTTATCATGTCATACAAGTATAAGGTTAATGTAAAATACGTGCTAACCGGCTATCACTAAGGTGATGAACGTAATAAAAGTTTAAAGTACAAAATAAACTGTATTAACAAGAACTGCTAACTAAGAAAGGCCAGTACGCAGAGTGACCTGAGAATCAGGGGCTAGCCAACGCAATGAGCTTGCTCATTTTTTGAGTTATGTTAAACATAAAGGATGTAGGTAGCGCCATGTAAACTGAGATTGCGTCTGACCTCCAGTCTCCATGACGGGCCAGGAGCTCTTTCGGAACTCCTGCTAGGTATGCCCAAGTGCAGCCCCCGCGCCTGAAACTGTGGAGGGAGAATTTGTCTTCGGAGAGTCCGAGGGAGCCAATGATTTGTTTGAATCTTCTCTCGAGAATTGGTTTAGAGAGAGGTGTGATCGAGCCGTTTTGGAAGAAGGAAATAGCCGGATCGGTGGGGCAGCCGGGTACAGATGAGCGGAGGCGTCTGTACGCTTGGACGGGACAGAGTTGGGAGTTCGGCATGGCCGCCAAGGGTATTTCAATCTCACGTTCCCAGAATTGGATAGTTTTGGACCAACGCGCCCGGAGTACGAGACCGCGGTCAGTGTCAAAGACGTCGCCGATGGCGAGTTGTTTGGACGGGTCAAAGGTCGTCCTGGACTTTGGAACTAAATTTGAAGCTCTCATGAAGCTGAAAAAAAGAAAGAGGAACCCTACCCAGCATGCAAGGTCACGATCGCTGGTTAAGTCGAGCTTTGAATGGAGGCTATGGAGGATGGAAGGCGTGATGGGAAGTTTGGGTGTTGGGGTATGGGCCATGACTTTGCGCAGGCCCCGTGTGGTGATCTGAAGTTCGAACTGGCTCGGTGTCGGGCAGTCAAAGCCCAGCATTCTGTGTAACGAGCGAACCCCGCTTAGGTAGTTGAGCAGGGTCTGTGGTGATTTGAAACTACGGGACAGAAACTGCGCGTAGAGGCTGAGCAGGTGGCCGTCGGCCGGGAAAGCGGAAATGTACGCAAAACAGGAGATACGTCCTAATCTGGACTTTCAGGTTGGCGGTCGTTCCGGTGGCGTAAGCCGCGGCCTTTGTCCTGCGCAGGTCACCTTCTAACGTGGAGAGGTGACGGTTGAAGGTGGCCTCATCTAAAAGGGACATAGAAAGGTGAAGAAGTCGTCAGGTACGAAAATCTCGTGGACGACTCGGGTGTCCGTGAGTTGCAAGAACGCATCCTGGTGAGCGAGGCTGAGGTGCCAGCGGGATAGGTGATCTGCTTGACGGTTGGTCTCGCCCGAGATGTGGGTGACCTTGATCTGAAATTCCTCCCGGCTGGCAATCCACCAAAGTTCCCTAGCGCAGGCAAGCAGACCGGCGTCTTTCGCTTTGCCAGTGTTCAGAACCGAAACTGTATCGGCTGAGTCACACAGAAACTGGAGGCGTTTGCCACGCCATTTAGGGCCCCAGATCTTCGCCGCGACGACAAGCGTCAGCGTCTCGAGGTACGCGATGTGATTGTCGGCCTGGAGGATGGCGGGCGGGAATTCCTTATGGAAGTATTCGT
Organism: Branchiostoma floridae; assembly: GCF_000003815.2. Lineage (NCBI taxonomy): Eukaryota > Metazoa > Chordata > Leptocardii > Amphioxiformes > Branchiostomatidae > Branchiostoma > Branchiostoma floridae. Next base: position 7,635,985 of record NC_049991.1, on the reverse strand, counting down.
TCCCGCAAATGCCGCCGCAGCCTGTGAGGCAAGAGTCCGTCGCGGCTACGGCATCGGGGACGGACCACGGCTCTTGTGGAATAATAGAGATGCCGTTGTAAACGCGTAGGAACGCAACCCACCATGCTAAGTCCTTATGAAACTCTTCTCCTAGCGGATAACTATGGGAACGATCCGGCATCGTGGACAAGAGGCGTAACAAACGCGAAACGAACAGTCTACTGGAGCGGACGCACTTGGCAATGTACATGAGTTTCCCGATAAGGGATTCGACGTCGCGTCTGGTCGCGGTGTCCCTGTCTTGCCACTGGAAGAGAATGTCGGACACTTCCTGGAGGCGCTGGGGGGTGACTTCAACAATCATGCGCACCGAGTCCACGCCCACGCCAACGAAGGTCATGTACGTCGATGGGGGTTCAGCCTTCTGCGCGGATTCTTCCAGGCCGAGATCCTGGATGAGCTTTCCTAGATGCTCGTAAGCGTCAGTGGCACGGTCCGGTTCGTCTGCGCCGCCAAAGTCGTCAATATAGTTCACCGCGTCATAACCGTCGAGATGGAACACGTAATTAACGGCGTCTGAAACGCGTTGAGCGAGAAACGTTGAACTTGACAAACCGAAAGGAAGCGAAGTGTCAACGAACACTAGACCTCTCCAGGTGAAACCTAGGAGCGCATAGTCTTTCGGATCAACTGGAATTTGTCTGTAGTACCGACGCAGGTCCCGTTTAAACATGAGACAGGCAGGGCCTTTCGCTACGACGATATCGAGAAAATCGTCCAGTCTCGGCAGTGTAAGTTTGAATGGCACACCATAGTAGGCGTCGGTCGGAATGCCGCTGTTTACAGACAATCCTGGAGGATAGGAAAGGTCAAGAACTATTCGCCTGTCACTCGTGTCTTTCTTAGCCACCGTTTGAAGCGGGGAGGTAGACAGTGTGCAAGAGAAAGGGTTTTGATCGAACGGACCGCACGTCGACCCGTATCCGAGTTCTTTAACAATATATCTATCTACGTGGTCGGCGAACTTGAACGCGGAGGTGTGATTCGTTGGCACTGAGTGAGGGGAGGTTGGCAAAACGTAATTTATCGGTGCGCCAAACTCTAAATAATCACAGATTTTAGCGTCAGAATAATCTGCGAGCCGTAGGCGCCAAAGCGGAATGTTGAGTCGGGACGGAACAGGTATTCTAGCGCCTAGATGGTTCGGGAGGCCTGTGAAACACACTCGAAAATGTAACTGCACGATAGGATGTGACTTGCTACACTGGGAGGGAGGCCACGGCTGTATGACCGTGGGCAGGCCATGCGGAACAGGAGCTATCAACACCGGACACGCCCCTGGCGCTAAGACAGAGCACAGTCTAGAACTGTCAGAGTGCACCACATCTGCTTGGGCCTCGTGCCCAAAGAACTGAACGCTTGGGCGAAAGGGCAGGGCCGGTAATCTGGGGAAATTTGAGTCGCCCTCCACCGGGGCGGTGTTGTTGCCTGCGGAAGCCGGACAAACAACCGAATTTTGTACACTGGCTGAATTAAGACCAGGCGGGGGAAACGTGAGACTGTCACCCAAATCCGGACTTTGCCCCGACAAGGCACGGGAAGAGTCCCGGCGGGGAAAACTGGCCGAATTCCTGACACGCTTGAATGGCGAAGGAACAGGAGGGGACTTATCATCTAAAACACGCTCAATGCCTTGGCTAGCCGCATCTGCCGTAGCGGGGTCATCCATAAGAAAGGAGTTTCCCTCACAATTGTTATGCAATAGCATTTTCGGCAAAATATAACGTACAACACTGTCATCCACAGGGCGCCCACATAATACATTATCATCAACAGGTTTCGTCTCACAATCATCAACATGCATCAACAGATCAGAATCAGATCGAACGGAACACGTACCATCATCCTGGGATGGCGCGTCACTAACAACAACAAGGCTACTATCAGCACATGGCACAATATCATCATCGATCAATGAACTAGAATCAGAATCAGATCGCACGGAACCAGCACCATCATCCGGAGATTGCGCCTCACTAACAATAACACGGCTACTACCAACACATCGTACAATATCATCATCAAACAATGAACTAGCATCAGAATCAGATCGCACGGAACCAGTACCATCATCCGGAGATTGCGCCTCACTAACAATAACACGGCTACTATCGGCACATCGCACAATATCATCATCAAACAATGAACTAGCATCAGAATCAGATCGCACGGAACCAGTACCATCATCCGGAGATTGCGCCTCACTGACAATAACAAGGCTACTATCAACACATCGCACAATATCATCATCAAACATGGAACTATAATCAGAGTTCACGATACCGTCATTATCCATCGGGACACTGCGGGAGTTTAGTCAGCTGGACTGTAGACCCTTGCCCTGGCCTCTCTGTCCCTTCCGTGGCGACTTCTTCGGGCACGCAGGGGCGCCATGGTCGTAGGACACAGCATTGTGTTGCATCAGGCAGTGGGAGCAAATGTGATGGACCTGCCCGTGTGTGGGATCATCGTGGGTCAAGTCCGTGCTAGGGCAGGTTCCTGACTGGAAATGTCGGCAGTATTTGATCGTTTGTTGCAGCTGCGTCGGCGTCTTCTGAGTCGTGCCCCGGCCGCGACTGTCCTGTGGCATTGACGGCTGAACATACAGTTTGAAAAAGTGATCCTGACGGTCCCTGTACACGGCGTCGCCCCAGTCGCACTCTCCTGACTCTATAGTACGCATTACCTCCCCGTGAAAATCTCTCACGTCTTTCCATCGGTAGCGTAAGTTGTACTCAGCGCAGGCCTGGACCAGTCGCATGCGTTCTCGCAACTCTTTGTCACCCAGTCGTCCACTATTGAATATCTTCATCGAACCAGCCACGAACTGATCAAATGATAAGTCATCGTATATCAGCCGTGCGCTAGAGAAACTAGGCAGCCCCTCCTGAGGCCACACGAGACTGCGTGCGGTGAAGGAGGAAGATCCAGACGTACGAAAGATGCCAGATGTGAGCTTACCTTTCGCCTTGCCGTTGTCATGCACGTCCCCGGCAGGTGTACTCGTGGAGGATGGCGTGCTTGTGGAGATTGGCACACTTGTGGAGATTGGCACACTTGTGGAGGCAGGCGCACTTGTGGAGGCAGGCACACTTGTGGAGGCAGGCACACTGGCGGATGCGGGCGCACCGGCAGAGACAGGCGCACTCTTGGAAGCAGGCGCACTCGCGGAGGCGATGACGGCAGTGTTGCTGATCGGAGGCTGGGCCGGCTGACCTCCGGACATCTGCAGTGCCGGGAGGCTTAACTGCTCCAAAATCCGCTCCACCGCCGATGAGGTGAGCGGGTCGCGCCGCAAGTCCTGTATAGACGTCGGTCCTGCTTCGGTTGCCTTTGGACGCACGGCGTCTTGCGTGGCAGCCAGCGGAATCTGACCCGTCGTGCTCGTAGTGGACGTGGCGGTGGAACTGGCGGGAAACTGAGGAGCCTCTTGTCGCATGGGTTGGGACGCAGGCGGATCCGACACGGAGGCTGGGGCGGGGACGATTGGATGCTGGAGGGCGACCTTCCTCGCCTGCAGGGCCTCGATCTCTCTCTGCAGTTCCAGCACACGAACCTCCTCGGCCAGCAGCTGCTTCTGAGCTGCTAGCGCGGCCGCCATGGTGGGCGAGCTCGTCACAGGCTGGGGGCTGATGGGTGACACCCTGCCCGACGCTCGACCACTGCTGACTATCGAGTCTTGCAGTATGTCAAGCCTCCTCTGGACGTCATCAAGGCAGTACGCCATGTTGTCGTCAAGTCCGTCCATGTAGCGAGCTGGTCTAACGATATGTCGCCTACCGGCCCCAGAAGCCATGAAAAAACACACTTCGCTGGTACAGCTAGGACTAGCAGTAGTAGGAGACCCAGAACGCGTGCTTGCTCGGCGACGCTCGCTACTGAATGACGGGCGATACCACCGAGCGAGCAGGCAGGGGGTTATCATATCCAATTACATAGGATGTCCTTGTTTGGGCATCCTTTCACAATTACCCGCAACTCATCACACTACAGATGTGCAAGTGAAATCATGAAATGGCTTAATGCTCTAACATTTGTCTCTTTTCCATCAGTTTGAAACCATCCGGACAGGATTTTCAGGATGACCTTATGTTGCTGTGAAAGTGTATCTCTCCACCGTGTCCGGCACAAGTGACCATCATGCCTGCCACGTACCTGTGGTCAGTTGACTCAGCTGGGAAGGTCTACACACTGTCCACTGGTGGCAGGCAGTGGGAGGAGGTCAAAGGTCAGTGGTTTAGTCCATTCCAAACTTTGGGGCTAAAGCCAATCAATCTTTTGGAAATTTATTAAAGAATCAAACAGGTAATTGGAATTCAGTAATCAGAAGATTTAAGTTCTTGTCAATTGACTTTATCCTTTATTATTATTGGTGAACCTCTTTTTTTGTATCAACAATGACATAGAATAAATAAACGAAGGTTCAAACTAAAAAATAACATAACCTTCTATCTTCTGCCTAACACAGTAACTAATACAAATTTGGTGACAAACAGCTACAAACTGCATAACTTAGCAGGTGGAAGTTTAATGATATCCAATATGACTGTGATCATAATTTCTTTAGACTATACGGTATACCATCCTAAATGTTGAATGGGAACTGGCATTTGTTGACTATTTAGCCTCTGAAAATCACCTTTTGGTACAGCACAGTATCTTTGACTTCGTCTGTCAATAATGATGCCTTAATGGCTTTATGAACCAGGTGACATAGAGTTGAAGAGAGTGTCTGCGACGGAGCTGTGTGCGTGGGGGATCGGGTGTGACCACCAGGTGTACCTGTATGTACACTCCAGCGAGGTGCCCATCAGGTGTCAGGAAGCAACATATGAGAACCAGGTGTGTAGTCATGTATGAGGGTCTGCAATCTCTGTATGATTTCTTCCATTAGGTACAGTTCGATATAGCCTGAGTATCACCCTTCATAGTGACTGATGGCTCAATACTTTTGCTTGCTAACCACAGAGCAAGCAAAGATATCAAGCCAGCAGACACTTTTGCAAGCTATTTTGATTCCTTTTCTTGAAACCTGTTGGCTCTAATTCAAGCTTTTTTAGTATATCCTTTCTGAAGCATACATATAATTGGTCACTTTCTTTGTGACACATTTTTTGTTATCCTGAATTCTTCGCTAAACATTTAACATAATTTGTATTATGAAGATTGCTCAAAAGTCACAAGGGGCATCTAGGGGCATCAAGGGGCATCTAAGTTTTGTCAGTCACTCAATAAACACAATGAAACGACCCAAGAAACTTTTTAAGTGTTGCATTCATCATATTAAGCATTGCCAGCCTTCCTTGAATCACTAAGTTGTACACTCACAGACTCACTCACTCACTCACTATCTGGTTTAGCGTCTGTTGTTTCATCAATGGACCCTCAATATTGAATGAACATGACTACAACTTGACTTTATTTGGTTCCATTTATCCTGTAGAGATGGAACCCGATGGAGGGTTTCTCAGGTCAGCACCTGTTACCTACAGACAGGTGGCACTGGAGTAACCAGCAGGGCACACAGCTGCAGCCGAAGGACAGCTGCACCCTGCCCTCCCCTCACTGGAGCTGGGAGGATGACTGGTACATCGACGAGAACATCCGGGGAGAGCCCACTGACAAAGGGGTAGGTTTAGTGACTTTTTTTTTGTTACAGTTCAATTTACTGGTCTGCATATGAAAAAGTTCAGACAAAGATAATTGTGTCAAGTTGTAAATAAGGCAGAAAGAATGATGTCTGGAATATTGAAAAAAGAAGATATTTTTTCCGTGAAAATATCCGTTCTGTTGGTGATAAATACTTATTAAAAAGTGGGTCATACCATTAGAAAATACCTCACTTTTGAATATTTGGAATCTTTTTTTTTTCAAAGCCATAGAAGCTGTAGCATTTTACTGTAATTAATGGAAATTTCCATGTGGGCTATTTCATTAAGCTGCAGGGAGCACACTTTCCTGACTGCTGCCTCCTCACCCCTGAAGTAAGAATGGATTTGCCCATATCAAAAATATAATTTTATGTGTTGTGATGTTTTAGGGATGGCAGTACGCGGTAGACTTCCCCGCTCAGTACGGCCCCAAGAAACGATGGAACTCCTGCGTTCGCCGAAGGAAGTGGATACGTTACCGAAGATACCACGCAACCGACAACTGGGCACTGGTACGCTTTACAACATTCTTGTAACAGTAGTGATTTTGTCTTCCAAGAAAATTGAACTTACCTGATTTTTCTTTGATGACTGTGTGCGTTTTTTCTGTTTCTGTCTTTTTCTACTTACCAATTTCTTTTTCTGTAAAACCTTCTATCAATCTATAAAATACTTGTCTATCATTCTCTCTTTCTCTATTTGTTCCCTCTATCTTTTACAGGTGAATGGAAAGGTGTGATACACTTTTTTATCAGTCTAAACTCTAATGATATTCATAACACACAAATCTCAAAAAAATGTTCATAATTATTCCTTAAAGTTCCCAAATTTCGTTGTCCACTTCTCTACTAACAGTAATCGATACATTTGCAAAATTTTGATTTTGACCGTATTGAAATGAATAAGTTTTCCGTAGAATCTATTATCATTAAGCCTTTTTAATCTTAAACTGTTTTTTTGTGTGATGACAAATAATTTTGTCATTTAATCTTCTTGTGGTTTTGAAAGTCTTGCTTTGATTCTTCAGATTCCAGGAGTGTTTGATGACCCCCTGAAGGAACCGTTTATAGATGTCGCCGCGGGAGGGCTGGAGTTAACGGATCAGCCGCCAGGCCGTGTGTCTGTGTGGACGGTCACCATCATGGGGAGGGTGGGTCTTAAACACTTTCTCAACATCCATTATTATTTTTCCACAAAAGATCTCCTTTCACATAGAATTTTAGTTCATTCTAAAATAAAATATAATTATTGTGATATTTTTGTGCAAAGCATTACAATCTTGTTCAAGAGTCTTGTTTGATTGTAACATGATATAAGATATGTGATTCAAAATCCACTCTAATCTCAAGATTTGTAGTACAGTTTCTATCATTTCATAGAATTAGTCGTTCTAAGTTTACTAGATCCGTTATATGTTTTTAATCAATTCCTTTTTATGTCAAGAGCCTTTCTTGTATTGTTTCAGAATTATAGGCAATTAAAACTTACACTGTAAGTCATTATCATCTCAGAATAGAATTTTCGATACAGAATTGCCAGAATGGATTCATTGATTCTCAGATCAATGCTTCTCTTACGATTTTCTGCTGGATCAATGAACTAAAAATGCAGTGTCATCTTAATATGAATGCAATGAGATAGTATTTGTTTGAATATTCAGGTGACCAAAAATTAATTTGATTTTCTGTTTGCATGGTGCAGATATTCTACAGAACGGAGGTACACGCCATGAACCCGGAAGGCGTCTCGTGGCAGGAGGTTGATAACGAGGGACGGGAATGTACGCAGATCAGCCTGGGGCCGTCCTGTCTCCTGTGGGCCGTGACCTGGGACGGAGAGGTCATGGTCAGACTCGGAATCACACGAGATAACCCCATAGGTCAGGGAACATCTCAAAAGTTCCTTTTTCTTGTAGAGTCTCAAAATATTCAAATGTACTGAAATTGTAAGGACTTATGGAAATATCAACTTACTTTCATATAGATAGGAAATTTTCTGAACTATTCAAGAACAATAATGATGATGACAATAAACAGTCATAGGTCAGGTACATGTACATGTAGTCCCATTGTCATCAACTCTTCTTTTGTAGCAAATGGTTGAGAGTTTGAATGCCAGCTGTTGACATTCACCTGACATGCACGCTATCAGGAAGGTCGTAGCCATGTGTACCACTTGTACTGTTCTTTAAACTTATTGAAAAGAGCCTGTACACAGAACCTGTAAGTGTAAATACAGTACATACCAGTAGTGTCTGTGTTGTGACTCGAGATGAAGGTCTTTGACGCAGGTTAAACAGACTTCAGAACTGCAGAGCTTTATTGTGATCTCCTTGGATAATCCAACTCATGGAATGAGGTCACAGCCTCAGGACTGGTCTACTACAGCCTCAGGACTGGTCTACTACTAAAATAGGGGGGTTTCAGTACTTAATTATAGGTGGGTTCATAACAGTCTGTCTTCTCTTTCACAACCAGTGGAAGATTATTTGTGTTGTCACAGTGAATGATTATGTGTTGTCCTTTCCAGGCACATCCTGGAAGGTAGTGGCCCCCCCGCAGGCGGACGTCCACTTTCTGCAAGTCTCAGTCGGGGTCAAGGGTGTTTGGGCTGTCAGCAGAGGTGACAAGGTCAGGACATGTAATTTTTTTTATGCATTTGTGAATTATAGTGAAATCTATCATTTTTACATGGACTTTTCCTGAATAAAAAATCTATTTATGATATAATTTGAACAGGTGTGGTCCAGAAAAGGTGTAGATGCCACACGAGGAGCAGAGGACCAAACAGCGCTGACAGGGAGTGCGTGGGTAGAGATGGTGGGAGCCATGGCACTCATATCTGTGGGACCAAATGACCAGGTCGGCACAGATCATTATGTGATGTTTGTTGGTGTTTCTATTTGTGCTTGTGTTTTTTTACTAGTTTACTGACCCAAGAGACCACTTCTGGGAAATGAACTAAATACAGGACTGGAGCTACCGGTAAACTGGTATTCAGCCCTATTACAGCTCCCAAGTCTCTTCTGTCATCTATGCAGATACTTATTTCAAACAGCATCTCTTTTCCCTGCGTCAGATCATCAAGATTGAGAGAGAAGCTCAACTCACTAATAATATCTAACTTTCCCAATAGCATAAGCAGGGGTTAGCAATGCTGCTCACTTGAGCAGAGGTCTAAATTTACTTTTGTCTGTCTTGTTGGAAAATCTTAAACCTTTGATACAAAGATGTATGCATATGTATGTTTGTATGATGTTGACATTGAGTGAAGCACTGTTAAACTGTTGAAAAGGATTTGATGAATAAAAAGGAGTGTTTCATGTTGCATGCTCAATTTTTTGACATATGAATAGACTTTCTTCAAGTTTTTTTCAAGATGTTCTTTTTTATTCTGTATGATAGGTGTGGAGCCTGGATGCCAACGACAGGTACATGGTTTATTTCCGCAAGGGGGTAACCCCCTCTGAGCTCAGCGGGAAGACATGGAAGGCGCTGGAAATCAGCAAGGGGGGTCCTGCATCCATGGACAGCAGTGTTTCAAGCAGCATGTCTGATATATACAGCCAGAGCAACATGCTGTCCTCCCAGATGGACAGGCTGCAAGTAGCATCAGATTCCCTCCCTGACATTGAGCCTCAAGCAAGTATACCGAACCTGGCATTAGATTTGTCTACAGGTGACCACAGTGCTCAGAAAGGTGGCGAAATAAGTGGGAAATCTGAATACGGCCAGGATACAAAAGAGGCTAGTACAGCAAGTGAGGCAGGGGATTCACAAAAATTCAAAAGCAAAAAAGAAGGAGAAGAAGACAACACAGAAAGAAAAGCATCACAGGAAAGTTACAATCCCGACATATCAGATACTGCTGTTGACTTTGCTGGGGATTGTGTACCACAGAAAGAAGTGACCGAAACTGAAAGGACAAGAGAAACAGCTCCGATCGGCAAACCAGAAAACACAAATGCGACAATAGAAGGAAGTTCTGAAAACAACACCAACGTGATATGCGGATCTCAGGATTCTGGAATATCCAAAGGAAACATGGCATCTTCAACAGAGAGCATGGACGCAAGAACTTCAGATGGCAAACGAAATCCCGTCTTGGAAAAGTTGCAACAAGAAGATGGGAGCCAATCGGAGAGCAGCGGAAGTCGCAGAGGGTCTGTGACGTCGTTCAGCGGGATGGACATGTACGCGGATCTGTACCAACCGGACCCGGCATGGGTGTGGGTTAGCGGGGGAGGATGTGTGATTGACACGTTCACGCAGCCCAACTGGTTCACTGCTGCACCCTCCCATACTAGTGGCAGGGGTAGGCATTGTATCTTGTCACACATAGATTGTTTAGTACTTGTTTATATTTTCTGCAAGAAGTTGTAATCAGCTATTTTTCTAATTGACTTCCCTTTTAAATCCCTGACAATAACTTTTGACATGGTTATTTTCTGAATGCCAGCAAGGAATAAAAAAAATCAATATTGGAATGAAAGCTTTGACAAAAAATAGTTAAACATTATGAACTCTTGATCTTACAAAGAAACATGAAAAGTTTTCAATAAGGTTATATTCTAAATCATTTGCAAAGTATATGGCAATTTCATAATAATTTTGATAATTTTGTTTTCAGGAAACTCTGTGCTTGGTCCTTTGGACAGTTTGGCCATCTGGGGCCAGGTGCAGATCAACGATGCCCCCTGGAGGAAGAGGGTATTACTACAGCTGCATGAAAGGGCAACAAAAGAGTTGCAGCCATTCCAAGACTATGAACAAGCTGTTGAAAGGGTGGGTTCTCTTCTATGTTCTTCTTAGTATGAGAGAGCATATACAGATAAAAACATGCCAAATCAAATGTATTTTTCCCTGATGTTCATGTATTCAGTAAAGGTATATGGTAAAGAAGTATGACAAAATACCATAGATTTGAAGTATTCATTGCACTAGTTAAAGTCAAACTGTCATTTTGGTTAACATTGTGAACTCTGTACTGTGAACTGTAACATGCATTGGCATAATACCGGTAGTAAGACTTATACCGGTAGATTAAAAATACTGGAACTTAAAGAGATCTACACATGCAACAATAGTTATTTCTGAGCTGTGCACACTTCAGACATGTAGGTGTCCAATACATCATTTACAAAGCATCGATAACAATGCATTCGAAGACAACAAGGCCAAAAGTTTTCAGTATCTTTTTTCGAGGTAGGCAGCTCGTCGTGGGACGAGCACACTGTCACATTCATTGCCAAATTTATAGATCATAATTACACATGCTCACGGCACAAGACGAACATGATTCAACAACAATCTTGAATTTCTGTTGGTGACCTACAACTCATGTAAAAGTGTGAAGAACCGTTGCATAATAGCCCGGATCTACGACTGAATGGGCAAAATTGAACGTACGCAGCCATTTTCCCGCCATTTTTGTATCTACGCTAGCAGTGAAGTGTTACGTCATAGCGGTTGTGACGGACAGGAGTTAAATGAAAATTCTTGACAGTATACGTCCGTTTTCTCATGACATTTTGTATGCTCATGCAGGTTTATGTTTTATGCATTTACTGACAGAAAAGGAAGGAACATCAGAGGATGTATAAATGTACATAGCGGCAGTTAATTGTGCCGTGTTTCTTCCTACCGGTATTTTTACCCCCTCCCAACCACGCGCCCGTTCGCCGTGTAATTCCGTGGCGTGTTACAATTACAATATTACGCTTTTAGCAGGACAAGAGTGGCAGAAAAGTTACACAGAAGAAGTGGCAAGGGTAACCTATAACAGCAACATGTAACTGGAGAAAATGATGCGTTGACAATTTGTCAAATCAGTATGGCTAGAGAAATCGTCGTAAACGTACTGGTATTATGATAATAGATGTTAATGTTATTTGCAAACGTTGCATGTAGTACATATAACACTAGTTCACTTTTATCCGTGAGGTAACCTATATCCGTTTGTTATACATTGTAAATGGAGTATGAAGTCGATGGACGGGGGTTTCAAACAGTTACTACAATATTTTAAAAACATTACATTTTGATATAAGGACGGATATAGGTTACCCCAATATTTAACGCGTGATGTCTTTTCATTCAAACACCTACAAATGTATGTTAGGGTGAAAGTTGTAGGGGGTGTCAGAACATAGGGGTATCAGAATGCCTTGTAAGATGAGACAGAATCTTTTTGATACCTGATTCTACAGACATCTTGGATTAAGAAGGGCAGCCTGCAGTACTGGAGCGACACCAAGCCTCACCGCTGGGTGGACTGTCGGCTACATCTGGAACAGAGCTCGGGGAAGGGTCTGCACGACTGCAAGTTCACCTGCTACTACAAGTACTACGACTCCGAGAAGGTGAGGGCAACCTTTGTATTTGTTTATTCATTATCCATTGTTCATCAATCACATTAAAGGTGTCAAGAACATGGCCATTCTGATCATGAATTTCATGATATTAGTTGCAAAGCATAATATATTGGTTTCACATATCAGAAGCAATAGATATTAAGAACAATGTACATAGAAACAGATGAGGTAGGGGAATATTGTATGATGAGGTAAGAAAGAGTCTTAGGTGGTCACTACAGACAGGATACTTAATAAATGTCTTAATGGCAAAAAGTCTCAAAGGTACCGCAACCTGTCACATTGGCCAGGTGGCTCTTATGTAGAGATGGCTTCTTGCATAGCACTGTACTTGAAAAAATTATTGTACAAGTTGTATACTGGTAGTGCAGTTTCTCCTGAGGTATGTGCTGCAATGTTTGAATGTTTTTTTTTTCGTTTTGAAACTCAAAAGAAAAACTTACAAATGACATACACAAAAATACTTGATACCTTTGAAATATTTTGTCATATTTTTGTCTTATTTCTCTTTTTTTTTTTCAAAACTGTGCAGTATCTCCAGTTCCCACTGAGTGAGATCGTCTGTGTTCTGAGGGTGAACCATGGCGGGAACCAGCGCCCGGTCCTCGCTATCTACACCGCCAAGAGAACCGCCAAGAAGGTTCCCGTCAGACTGGCGTGCTCAACCGAAAAAGAACTCGAGGATTGGGTATGACATCTATGATTTATGAATATGAATCAGATCTGATGTTGAATTGCCTGCATTGTAGCAGTCTAATTCTAAACAATGCAATCAGAGACAAAAGACTTCACCCGCTGAAATGGTGTCATCTGACAGCTGAGAACACAGACAAGGCAAAACAATGCTTAGTTCCCTGGAATACATATCTTTGGAAGGACTATTTATGGACAAGTACTGGACCTTTTGCATTTTGCATCTTTAAGTTTTGATGCCTCAGTCTTTCTAAACTTGGAGCCCACTTTGACGATTTGCCTCAGTTAGAATTTGTCAATTTTCTTCATTTGTGTCTTTTACATCCAGTTGACAGGCATCAGCCTGGCCTGCTGTGAGTTGCAGGGCTGCAAGGGGGCGCCAACGAACAGGGCAGTGTGGTCCACCACCTGTAGGGGAGACATCTTTGTCTACGAGCCCACTCATGACATGGAAATAACGCCTGCCAACCAGATGTAAGATAATTGCTTATAGTTCTTGCTTTATTTTGATCTTTAGCTTTCTTGCATTTCAGGTAGGGAATTCACAATATGTTGATGTTAAATTGACAGTGATTTGCTGAACAAAAATATAAGTTATAAACAAAAAGTACAACTATCAGCCTTTTTCCCACCAACTTTCAATCACTAGAAATTATCGTGAAAGTTGAATGTGATTATTGAAAGAAGAGGAGGAAGAAATGGAGCAAAAGATCATCATTTGTGGGTGTTCAGACTAAGTCCATTTAGAGTTAGTGCTTCTTCATGCAGTTCCATCTTTCATAATACAACAGCAATGTAACGTTAGTTCTCCTTTATCCATGTCGTAACCTATATCCGTTGTTAAAAAATTGGGGATTTAGGGATGTTATTTTGACAGGCGTTGCTTTCAAATTGCAAAACAGCAATACTTTGAAAATATATGTATTGCAATTTGAAACCCCCTTCCGTTGACTTGATATCCCTAAATAGCCTGTTTTTAAGAACAACGAATGTAGGTTACCCCACAACGGTGAAGTAACGTTATATGTATTGGAAATTTCTTTCTCATAAGGAGTAATGTCTCACCTGATTACCTTTACCCAATAAGACATCTTCCTCAGAGCTTCTAACTGAAGTACTGCTTCTCACCGCTATAATATATAAGTAGTCAATGTAGGTGGTGCTTTTGCCAGGAAGAAGAAATGAAAATGATGATACAGAAATGTGATACACATTTCATAACCTACAGAGGTTGGAATAGTTTTAATGTTAAGTTTGTGTATTCACTTGTAAACCTGTAGGCTCTGGAGACAGATGGGTGGACACCTGAACATGGTGGAGTGTGGTGGAGGGGGCGTGGTCTGGGGCGTCGGCTTTGATGGTACAGCCTGGGTCTACACTGGGGGTTATGGGGGAGGCATGTTTAAAGGTGAGCATGTCAGGAATATTGTAGTTTACTACTTAAAGTTTCTACTACTTACTACAACTACTTAAAGTTTACTACTGAAATCTACTTAAAGTTATGTGAGCCAGGACTGTACAGAATACATTGTAACCAGTAACTGACTGAAGCCATGAGACTAGCTAAATATCTTCTGAGATGTAAAGAGGCAAAGATACAAATAATCTTTTTTGTTGTTACAATTTTTCAAGATGACATAACAAAATTGATCATTGACAAGGATTTACTTACAATAGTTTAGATTGCAGTATTGATATAGAATTCTCACATCAACTTTTCTATTGTGTTAATATGTTTGATAACAATTTCAAGGGTTACTTGTTGTAGGTATAGCCAGCAGTCCCGGAGGCATCCATACCCAGACTGATATGAAGTACATCTATATCTATGAGAACCAGAGGTGGAATCCCATGACAGGCTTCTCCGATAGGTAATTGCATACATATACCATCATATAGATTCGAGTACTAATAAATAGTATTGTCATCTCCAAAGTAAGTTTTAGAAGAGTTTTTGGCAACAATGGGTAACTGAGTGACACTGTATACAAGTGTCTGAAAGCGATGGAAGATCTACTGTAACATTATATATTTCTATAGTCTTTGAGATCATTGCAAAAACCTACCTAAAGACTACAATGTACTTTTAGTTGGTGATGCTTTATATCAGTTCCTCTTGTATGCAATAGAATATGTATGTAGCAGTAATGCCAAAAATTTGCTAAAGACAGTCTTAACATGATCCTCATTTAGTAAGAGCCTCAGGATAGAAGACTAGGATAAGCTAACTGTGAAATTTTGTTCACATTGTTCTTTAAATTTTTATTCTCTTTCTTACAGAGGATTCCCCACAGACAGATACATGTGGAGTGACATCACAGGGAGACAGGAGTGCACCAAGGAGGGTACCAAGACACCAACAACAGAGTGGCACTGGGTAGGTCTCATCACCATTGTCATCATAATGTAAATTCATACAGGCATTTAATGTAAAAGGCTTTATGTTTGCGCAAATTTAATTTTGGGTAGATAGAAAATGGATTGTTTGATGTGGTAAGTTTGCAGTTTTAAAATTTGGGGGGTAATGGTAAAACAGGCAGAAAATAGAACATTTATTTTCCTAGCAGTTCTAAGTTTGCTAAAAGCTAGGGGTCACTGAAAACTGTGAGCATAAAATGTCTGCAAAAATTTCCATTTTTACAGCAATTTCACAAGTGTAGTTGATTTATGAAGTTGTTGTTTTAAGTCTGCATGGCAAGCAATTCTGTAGTCAGACAGAACAAGTCTATACACGGTAGTCAGACAGAACTTTTCAACTTCAACATGTCACTTAGATCAAGACTTGAAACTAAGGATTTATAGATGGGAGACAGACCTCTATAATACATTTAGCATCCATATCTCTGTTGACAGAAACTGCAAACTATATCTCTACCATATTGAAGATTTTCCACTGTCATACAACACCAAAAATTGGTTACCTCAAATTTTCAGTCGCACTTAGGTCGACCTTCTTCAGGAGTGATGATTCAGTTTCTCTGATCATGTGACTTAGAGGCACGTGACTCGAGTAACGAATCATAAATGCCAGGCAGGCGATATTGGCCCCCGTCTCTGTTGAGTGTCGGCTGGCATGCTCATGCTTATATCTCTACCAGTAGAATCAGTGATTTTGCAAGGTTGTAACCTTAACCTTGACATATACAATGTTGATTAGGTAAGTGAATGGACTATCGACTACAAACCACCAGGGGGCGCCGATAAGAAGGGCTGGCAGTACGCGACAGACTTCCCCGCCACGTACCACGGGTATAAGGGCTGGAACGACTACGTTAGGAGGAGGAGGTGGATGAGGTTAGTGTTTGGGAGGAAATTTCTTTTTAATTAGCCCTGTCAATGTTAGCTACATGCATTGTTGGGTTACAGGTATGATTGTGGACCTTTCTCATGCATACATGTACACAATATTGTACAGTCAATCATGTGTTATATGATGTAGGTACAATTCACTATACTAAGGGACCGTACGGCGTTTAGTGAGGGGGGAGGGCCGGTCGCCAGAGGGTCGGGTCAAAAAATTTTTGCATGGCCCTCCCCCCAGGTAAATTTTTTTTTGCTAGGGCCTCCCCCCAAGACAAAATATTTTTGCTTGGCCCTCCCCCCTCCTATCAACTTTGAAAAAAAATATTCAAGACGCCAATAAAACACTGCGCTCCCGCATTCGGAAATGTGCTTTGCGTCATACTTTTTCATGATTTTCATCGAGAAGCAGATCTCTCACCCCTAGTAAAAAAAAGGAAAACAGAATGGCTCAAAATATCTGCTTAATAGAGGGATAAATATCTGCTTCATAGAGGCATAAATATTTGCTTTATAGAAGCTATTTCATTGTTTTGATATTAAAACAACACCTAAAAAGCATTTGTACCTGGATTTCTAGTAGATTTGCGCCACGAAGCGGCGCGCGCCCCGCTCCCTAAATAGTATTTACGTATTGCAAGCTCGCGGGCCTGAGCGGCTTGACGTAAACTATTTTCAATTTACATATATTTTGGACTTTTTCTTGGTTCTGTGGTGGTAATAACTTACAGTAAATCGGGGGGAAAAATGAAAACCAAAACAACAGCACGATTCGACTTCCAAAACTGTAGTGGGGAGGGGGGCACCGACGCGTGACGCTGATTTTCCCACGGCGGGGTAAGACCGGTCGTCTCTCTCTAGCCGCCGGCGGGCGTGAGACCGCAGACTTGCAGGAGATCTTTTAGAAATGCCACGCTTTTTTTGCCACGATTTCCTGCATTGCTTTTTTATGGGAAAATTTGCTGGTTAGAGGACATTTCTATGAAAAAAAAACACGAGGGTTTCAAGTTTTTGAGAACGACGTTCCGAACACCATGTTCGGCGCCAAAGGCACGAAGAATCGCAAGGTAGGTCCGGGAGAATTTTGAAATCTTGACCCTCTTAAAAGCTATTTCCTTCAGTTTGAGGAGATATTTTGCTGACAAACAAAGCTAACTTTAATAGCATTTCAATTTAGAAATACAAAATTAAATCCCCCCCGAACACATTATCACGATGTCGGTCATCAAAGGCGCGAGGCCGGTCACGTCAAAAGGGATCGAGGGAAATTTGCAAATATTTACCCTCGCGCTCTGAAACGCCATTTCTTACATTTTGAGGGCAATAAGACGGGTAAATTTTGCTGGCAGACTAATCCAGAGTTTAATAACATTTCTGTACGTGAAGTGAAGAAGGTTTTCGAGGGCGTCATGCATAAGCCCCGCCCCCTCCCTTTCGCATTTTCACTGTATCCCGAGCGCCAACCTCGGGCGATCCCTTGCAGAGGTCCAGAAAATTTTTGAAATCTTGACCCTCTGAAACGCCGTTTCTTGGCTTTTAAGGGACATATTTTGCTGGCAGACCAAGCTATTTTTTTTTTGCTTGGCCCTCCTCCCAAGTAAAAAAAATTTTGCTAGGCCCTCCCCCTGGCAAAATATTTTTTTGCTTGGCCCTCCCCCCCCTGGCGACCGGCCCTCCCCCCTCGCTAAATGCCGTACGGTCCCTACTAAGTTTTAAAATTTTATTTTTCTTATATTTTAGTCTAGAATACTTTATGGAGACACGTAAGAACGGCTTGGAATGTGACCCTTTACATAGCCAAAAATCTTATACATGCAAACTATTTTCAGAAAAAATTACCAGAAGCATCAAATGAAGTCAAAATGTTACATTGCCTTTCCTATGATTATGCACAACCATGTACATGTCTACATTATAATTATTATTGTTGATTATAGTATTGTATGATTGCATTATTTCAGTGAAATCTTCTATAACAAGCTCCAATTCTTTATCAGTATAGGATGATGGAGATAACAAAGATGTTCAAAAATCAGCAATGATTTCTGAGTAATATGATTTAGACATTTTTTATTTCTCTTCTTGATGACCAGGAAAGCGAAGATCATTACCACAGGACCTTGGTTGGAGGCCCCGCCCCAGCACTTGAAGGACATCTCCGTCCAGGTCGACCAACCAGAGAGCAGCACAGACCCCATTGCATTGTGGGCCATCAGTGTGAATGGTGACGTCCTGTGCAGAATGGGTGTCATCCAGGACTTTCCACAAGTAAGACTTATTGGGCAGTTGCTTTCGTCAAACAATTTTGTGGAGTCGGCCTTTTGGAAGGCAAAGACAACAGAACAAAGTACGCATAACAACCTTTTCTAAAACAAGACAGCTCAATTTTGTACGACACACCCATGCATAACATTGGTAATAGGAAGTCTTAAAGTATTCTGATTGCTGCAGCTCACAATAATGTCACTAAGAGGCACTAGTGTGTGGTGAGACTGATATTCCCTGCTCCTTGAAGATGCCCTATAATGATCTTAATTTTGGGTTAACTTATCGTATGACAAATGTGACACTTACTGTAGCTTAGGTTTCTTTCATTCATTCATTAAACAGACAAAAAAGCTAGCTGACAAAAATTGACAATATACAATTATAGACCTAACATGACACACAATAAGCACGACAATTTAAAAGACAAAAGGAACACCCCAAACCAAACAAATTGTTTTACCAAAAATGGTGTACAACATGTGTGGACCCCATACATAAATTTGTAGTGAAAGCAGGGGAATTCTGTGCTTTCCATAAAAGTTCAATAATATTACAAGACTTATGATGATGAATTATGATCATGTACAAATGAACGTTAAAATCTTGTAACATGTTGTTTCTACCTCACATCCAGGGTGTGTCCTGGTTACATGTGCCCACAGACCAGCCCATGACATCAGTCTCCGTGGGGGGGAACAGCAGAGTCTGGGTGACAGCACAAGATGGGTCCGCCTTCTTCAGGAATGGGATAACCAAGAAGGAGCCACAGGGTCAGGGTCTTTTTCATTCATGGTTGTTTGTATCACAGGTTGATGGATTTGTGAATAATAATAATAGCTATAACCTCCAATCATTATGTGTTTGTTTTCTGGCTTGAGTACTGGCATTCTTATTCCAAAATGCTATATATACATACTTCTATGTAATACTATTTTATATAATCTTATTAAAGAACATAGGAAATTGTAGTCACTGTAATGCTTCACGGGGTAATAACCTATATTCTTTGCTTTTAAAATCGGTATTTATTGGGGATGACGGACAGTGTTTTCCAACAGCAGCAATTGCAAAGTACAAAATATAATACCTTTTGAAACTGTCCGTCATATCTTTAAATTTTAAATACCTGGTATTTAAAAGTGCTTTTAGGTACATGTAAATACATAATTATACATGTATGCTACCTCCCAGATACATAGTTTCAACTAGTGTCTAAGTTTTCTTTTCCATATTTTAGGCACATGCTGGTTCCACATCCCCTCCCCACATACCCGCCCCCTGGTGCAGGTGTCAGTGGGACAGTCTTCTGTTTGGGCTGTGGACAAGCTCCGTAAGTCTTCCACTATCCTGCAAACTCATCTACTTTTGTGGTTGTTATATTTAGCAGCAGGAAGGGAAATGCGGTTTTCTTAGTACTGTTTTAGATTTTGCACTTGAAACATTTCTAGAGTTCACTGGTCATAAAATAAGATTTAGTCCCTATCAGATTCAAAGTGCCGTGAGTTACTGCAGAAACCACAAAATAAAACAAAAAACAAAAGTTTCAAGATTTTGCAGCATTGAATCAGAGCAGGTGGAACAACTTAAATGTTTTCGTTTCTGTGTGTCAAACTGTTGCAACATAATCCAGTTCATTAGCTGAGTTGATTGAAGACTAATCCTCTTGTTTGTGGTAACATGACATGCCCAGAGGATATTTTTTATTTCAAAGCTTTAGAGCACAGGAAGTCCTGGAAGTTGAAGATATGACCAACGAAATACATTCAGGAATTCTTAATTTTGGGCCACTCTAATATTCATGTATATTCATTGTAAATGGGGGATATTGAGACAAAGATATTTTTTATTAAAATCATTATATATTTATGGTAAAAGTTTATGCAGATAACAGTATGGTTTTACATGTTTCACTGTTATATCATTTTACATAACAGTGTCTATTTTTATTTCAATCTTGTTCTCTCCTCCTATATATTTGTGTAAACATATATTTACAGTAACTCTTAATGTTAGTCTGTAAAGAAAAGTTTTGTTTCTTCACATTATGAAGTGTTTTTGCTTGTTTTACAATTGTTCTGCCCCATATAGAAAATCTGTGGTTTAGGACGCAAACCGAACCTAACTACCCCCAGGGCACCACATGGTATCACCTCAGTCCCAATGTCCAGAAGGTAACGGTTGGACCACAGAACCAGGTAAACAGGGGTGCTCTTTTCTCTCTCCCTCTTTTTATTTTATTTCCTGTCCTCCAGATTGGTTGTGGTTTAGGACTCAAGTCACTCCTACTTTTCCTGAGGGTACAAGGTGGGACTATCTCAGTCCTAATGTCAAGAAGGTGTCCGTGGGTCCACAAGACCAGGTAATGTTCATTTTTTTCACAATTTTGCACAACTTTCTTTAACACCTGCAATTTTCACTTTAATTTTTTTAAACCTGGGACGTTCATCTCAAAACATCAAGGTTTGCTGCTTGAAAAATTGAAAGCAAACTATCACAAAGAGGATTAGGCATTGTAATATTGGACATGGATGAATTAGGAGTTAAAATTTATTTTCATAACGGCTACAAACAATACACTATCGGATGAAATTTTAAGCTACAAAATCATTTTTCACTCTAAACATATGCGCATGCTGCTTATTGCACACCTCAAACAATCAATGTACTTCAAATCCTGTGAAACCTTGTCTATCTCTTGCAACAGTACATTGTAGCTCTCTTATCAGCTTTTCTTGCAAACCCTTTATATTGCACACTAAGGCAAACTGCTTCATTTTACATAATTATTATTACTAACCATGCAGATTATGCTTGACAGTCAATTGTCTCTTTTCAAGGTAATTTAGAAAGATTTTTCAAAACGTTTTGGGTCATAGGTCGATCCAATACTCTAAGCACATGTACCCATAAAGTACCTACATCATCTAGCATATTAGTCAGCCAATCAACTACAAAATTATGCCCCTATGTTAAAATTACACCCAAATACCCCCTCTTAACTCCCTATGTTCCAACACTGTGACAGTACATTGTTCAATGTTCCAACACCCCAATATATGTTTGTAAACCACATGTTTGACACCCCTAAACCACTACCTCCAAAATTTTATTTGGCCGAGTCTGTCTATGGCTGGATGATGACATTAAACATTCTATGGTTTGTAGTACCTTACAATCATGTGCTTTGAAAATGGGAATAACTGGCTTGATTTGATAATTCTGCTAAATGTGCTTGGGTGTTAAGGTGTGGATAATAGCTGAGGACAGTCCAGAGAAGGGCACGTGGATTCCAATGGCAGACAAGGTCATGGACAAGGTCAAAGAAAAGGTGCTAAATTTGGTTCCTTAGATTTAAATATGTGAGTGTGTGTTTGTGTGTGTGTGTTTGTGTGTGCGTGTGCATGTGAGTGCTGGTGTTTGTGCATCTATGTATGTGGATGTTTGATCTGACTTGCAATTGTATATTATGCACCTTCGCTACCTTGCAACAAACTAAAACAGTCATGACTTTTATGTTTTACTTTTCTCTTGCTCCATAGAATGCTTACAAATACTTTCCACTTTTCTGCTTCATTTTCCCAGATTTAACCAGACAATATGCACACTTACATGTACATGTATTAGATTTAATGTACAATGTAATTCAGACCACACTTTATATGCATACTCAGATTCTTAAAGTGCACGCTGTTCACTTTTACAAATTTTCAATGTACATATACATTTTCTATGCATCTTTAGGTTTGTAAAATTAAGCATACGACTATGTTAAGTTTTGTGGGGTTTTTTTACGTTTTGTCTTTGATAATCATTTCACTGTTTGTACCAAAATTATTAAAGATGTCCAAAATGTTAAATTTTCAAGTTAAGAAAATTAATTGGATCTTATCATTACAACTTGTCTTTGACTGAAATGTTTATTTCACGCAGGTATGGGTGCTGCAGGGGTACGTCCCCCCAGGGTCACGTGGGGTCGTAGGTCACAGGTTGGGGGTCAAGATACCAGAGATCCCCATTGGCAAGACCTGGGACACCCAAGGCATCGGGGTATGTATTTTGTTTTGATGAAGGTTAGACATCCAGGTAATAAGAAATGCCAAAAGCAGTTACTCAAGCAACTGGATATGATTTTGGAAATGGTCAGACGTTTCAGATGGCATCCACTATCTTTCGTCAATGACACTGAATTCTGCTATTGAGGATTCAGGAATGCAAGGATGACATATTTTTGCATAAAAACATTTCCACAGTGCAACATGTACAATTTTTTGTGCAATTTAGCAACAAGTACCATTTTTTTTCTCTCAGGGAGGGTGGATCCATCTAAGTGTAAGAGCCTGCACAGTTCAAGATCCTCCCACAGGGGTGTGCACGGATGATGCAGCAGCCACCATTAAGGGTGTTCATGAAGAAGAAGATGCCAACAGTCTTTACAGCAGCCAACCTGTGTGCTAAAAAGGGATACATATCATGGAACACCCGAATCATGTTTGCAAAATATTCCGCTACATTTCTGTTAAAAGAGTTTGAATTTTGGAATCGAATTTGGTGATAGTTTCTTCTAGGAGCAGTGTACCCAATTTTGAGCATGCTTCCTGTCCAAAATGTTACTTGTACTTTGATATATGGAATATGGAAGAGATGTGGAATATATGAGCATACAAACAATATTAGGTAAGATTCATGTGTATATGCATGTATTGTGGTATTGTAAGAAGTGAATACTTGTAGCTTTCTTTTTTCTTCCCCGTTGACTATGGTTGAAGACTTGAAGCACTGCAACACAAGATAGGTAAAAGTGCAATACAGCTTTACTATGGCTTTATTAAGGGCATGCATATCGGGTACATTGGGCCTCCCCTACTTTTCTTGTGTGTTGGGTTCTTTACATGCAGAGGTTTGAGGCTAATGCTTGAAGCTCCCCCATACACTGGGCTTCTGGCTTCATATAACCATCTGAAATGACATTGTTGTATTGTGCCATAGGGAAATTAAGATTTTAGTGCAATTTATTGAGTTTATGTATCTGTATCACTGTACAAAAGTAGTTTAGTGCTATATGTATGATACACTTGATATGATATAACCATTAGACATATATGTATATATTGAGAGACAGTATCCATTATGGTAAATATATATATTAATTATATATGATATAAAAGTTTCAGAAGACAGAAGTTAGCTTTCAAGGAGGTATTAGTACAATGTATATTTTCCAGATGAAGTTGATATGGAAAATATCAGTGTAGTTGACAACATGACATTGGAATTTATCCATGACACATGATTATATTTTTAGATGACAGACATATAAAATCTGTGTTATATTTCTTCAAGGAGGTTAAAGAATAGAATGATTTTTTTCATCTCCTTTGTTTACACAAAACATTGCATGCGAAGCATTCTTAGGTACATTGTAAAGGCCACATGAAGTGAATTAAATGGATGACCTCCATTGTTGACTCCAAATCTAATGCAAGAGCAAAACAAAACAAGATGGGCAAATAAATCAAATAAATTGAAGTGGCAAAATGAGGTCTCAAGACCAAGAATTTTTTATTATTCATCCCGTTTTCAAGTAGTGTAGAAAGTGGCAATTGTGTGAAAATCATAATCATGTTTCTCTTTCCAACTGTACTCAAGGCTACTTCATGCATGTGTCACTGCTACAACTACACTCCAGCCAACCACACTTGTGTTACTTCTATATATTAAAGTAACTGTGTGACATAGCTCCCCATTTTAACAGTGTTTGATAATGTCATGTTGAGCATTGTTGAAGGGGAACTGAAGTTATTTTCTTTGGTGAAACAAGGCAAAAACCAAGATGTTGTGGTAAAAAGTTGCTGAATAGTTGAATAGGCTTATTCGACAGGTGGCAATATTTTCAAGTGGAAGTTTTGGTGACTTATTTTAGAACCATGACATGAAATGTGATATAGACTGTTCCATGACAAGCATTCAGTGTAAAACTGAACATTATGGTGTATAATGAAGTATGAAATTACTGTGTAGTAATGCATTAGTTATGCAGAATAGAGCAAAGAGTGGTTAATTTGGGTAAGCCCAATTGCAGCTAGTCTGTCACTCAGCCATTGAAAAAAGTACTGTAGATCTTGAAATATTCACGGTGTTTTTGTTTGCACAGTTAGGGCAAAATCATAGCATTTAACGCACATGATGTTTGGTAATGTTCATTGTACTGCTGTGTTACATAGTTGTGTCAGCCGCAAACTCCTACTACTGTGAAAGCATCCTTTTCCCTTCCAAATAAAACCACTTCAAAAGCAAATGCATTTTACAGTATTGAATATTTGTTGCTGTCCTATTGTGTTCACTATCTTATACAGTTTTGTGTACTTGTGCAATGTATGAACTATACTGTACAAATAAAGTCTCTAAGTCTTATAGATGCTAAAATGCCGTAATATCTTGCACTTTATTTCTAGTAATATCGATTTTGAAAAGTTAGAACCAGGTGTACTTATAGTTTTAAAATGTTCAAAGGAACCTTTTATCACTTTGAACTGTATAGCTTCAAGCTTAGCTAATGTATTAAGCACCAAGTATACGATGCATTTATGATTTTATACACCTCCCCATTAAAAAGAAAACTCAATGGATACAAAAACCTAGGAAGTCACAGACGCCTAATTTTGGGCCAATGTTTGAGAGCCTCTTGCTGCTAATACAAGCGTTGAGAATTGTTTATCGCCGTTTTTATTCCTGTCCGTTCATTCGTGTCAAGCGCATTCCTCGGTTTTTGCACCACGCCCTGGGAAAATTCGTTCCGTCAGCTTTACACGATTAACACAACTTGTCAACCCGGATTTAGCTAGTGTTGTTGGACGCCACCTGTCGGTGATGAGATTTAATGCAGCGTAACGATAACGAAGGGGATCGCTCAAAATATCAACGGTTCACGCAAACGGTAATTATAAAACAATCTAAACTTGTCGGGAAGATAGTAACGTGCATATACATGCACTGTAATAGTATGTTTCTACGATTCAAATTATGTACGTTTCTGAATAACGTAGGCTTTCAAATATTGCAAATTAGAGACGTTTAAAGTAGTAACACGGTATTCAAGAACGATCCCTTCGCATAAATTTCTCGTATCACGTTGGAACTCAAGTGTTGAGAAAATTCACCCGACTGCATCGTTGAGTGACATATCTGATTTGGGCTCTGAAACTGCGTCCTGTTGAGCGGTTTCTTTTTTTTTCAAAGTAGCAGCGTTCAGAAGTTGAAGGTTTTGAAGAACAGAATGGCTTCGCAACAAGGTAAGAGTTGTATTCTCGTACTAGATATCAGGAAATATATGCTGCATGAAAAGAAATAATGGCTAATATAAACAACCCTGCATTAAGTATTTCAAATGATCTGTTGACTAATATCATAAATATGTTAAGAAACGATTACGTTGAATAGCTTGGTAAGGATGGTACTTCAACAAGGTGTAACGTTGGTAAGCGCTAGAATACCGAGGTTTGCAGAAAGAAAAGAAAAAACACCGTTAGCAACCGATTGTGCTATTTTCGGAAATTTGTTAGGAAAAAATATCACTCGGATAAACGTTGCAACTTTGCTTGAACATGGCAGTCTGTGTGTTTTTTGCGTTCACCTACCTACGAAAACATTGAGGACATCACCGGTACCTGCTGTACAATCTTATTTGTTGACCGAGGGTGAAGTTTTGTTTAAATGACAGTTTAATGAGAATGTCATTCTGCATCCTCTTCATTCTTAAGCCTAATTAACGTGTATAACACCGTGTGTTTTCTTTATCAGAATTCATGTCAAAGATAATCCATGTAAGTCATACTTTTTTCCTGCCTTAAGGTGTATGTTCTTTGCGCCTAATTTCGGCGTATTTTGCGACGTTTTGTTATGTTTCCATTTTGCACTTAAGCCCTAGCATTAGTGACGGCATTGTCATCTGTTTCCTGTATGTAGAGTTCCAGTGTTCGCGATGCCACGAGATCCTCCGAATGCACGAGATACGAAGCGAGTGTCATTCGGGTCTTCGGCAACACTGGGGCCAGTACGACTACTCCCGAGACACCTGGGCCATCCAGAGGGAGTGGAGCTGCTGTTTAGAAGAGCAAGAAGACGCGCCTGGCTGCAGACGTCAAGCTCATGACGTCATGCCAACCGTACAAGGTCTCAAGATCCAAACCTCCGTCCACGATTTACCCTCGTCTCTCGTTAAGAGCCCAGTCTTGGACACGTCGTACTATTCAAAAAGTGAGGACCAGAGTGTTCCTACCTTTAAGGCTGAAGAACAAGTCGACCAAGAACAAGACCACCACAGCTATCCTGAATTGGACCCGACCAGGGAAGAGGAGAACCTTGAAAGACGAAACCTTCAAACAGAGACTAATGGAGAAAGGGTGGTTTCTGTGGCCAGGAGACCATTCGTCTACGTACCTATGTATCTACCAAAAGAGACCGTGAAAGATACTTCAACTTCTACTTCTAAAGACTATAGTATAGACAGCCTCTTGGAAGTGGAACCTTTGTTAGAAGAGAGCAACAACTGCGAGCCACAAACAGACGCAAACGGCACAATGACTTATATCTCACGCGTTAGAACTCAAGACGCTAATTCTTCTCAAAAACAGGAAGATTACGACGAAGAAACAGGGCCCCCTTCTCAAAAGTTTACCCATGTAAGTGCGGTTAAAGGTGATGGACTCGAAAATGCAACTTTCAGAAAAAGAGGCGAACTTGAGTCTGAACCGAGAGTTGCAACCTTTTCGTCTTCAGAGAGAGGGGTACAGAATGGCATACACTCGTATGGGCAAAAAGACCACATAAGTGATCAACAAGGCAGGTCAAGAGTTGTGGATCTCTATCAAGAATGGCTTGATAAACTCGAATTAGAGTCACCTGCAGCATCCTCGACGCCTATGCCAAAATCTCCAGCAAGTCGAAAACTGAAAAACATCCAAAAAGATCGTCGCTTCCAGTCAGACGACAATCTGTCCGCTCAGAATGTGGCGCGGTCTCATCTATCGTTGCCAAGGCAACAGCCTCACAGACTGACTGAATGCAGGTCGCTTTTCAGCAGCGCCATGGATTTGACATTGTGTTTGCGGTCGCCTGAACAGGACCGGAAAAATGTAAAGTGTTCGGCAAACATTCGGTCGGCTCAACAATCGGAGCGTGAAAAACACATGATGCCACTCGAGACAGATCGTACAAGCTACGTTAAAAAGCCATTAGGGAATGGAGAAAATGATGGTGTTGAGAAGCGACAGAAGATGTCCGATCTGACTGGAATGAAACGGTGGATACGTCCCACGTACACGTCCTTGTTCCCGTCTTCGTCGGATTCGCGGTTCAACAGTGCAGCAGCGCTGCCTAGCGATAAAAGTAAGAACTGCAAGAAGAAATTGACGCATGCCGGCGCGCCACCATGCGGACATTCCAAATCAGTCGGAGAGCAAAGAGGAGTAAATCCTCCCCCATACGTAAGGTATGGGAATATGGGAACAACATCTGATAATCCACTGCCGAGTTGTCGAGTATCTTGGACGACGTTACGACGAATGGGCGGGCCACAAAATACATCACAGCAAACGGATTCAGTACGAGTTATGGGAATACCGTGTCTTGCTGTTCCAGTCGTTTCTGTACCAAAACAACAACAGAAGATTCGCCCGTGGTCGTCGTCTTCCACGTTACCCTCCAATCCTTCTCGACCATCTTGGCTCATCATTCCGATTCGTCAGCGGCAAAATATACAAACTCCTCCGGCAAGAGAGTCAACTAACGCCCGCCAGAACGTTTCACCGTCACAAGCAAGCACAAACATTGGGAATAAGTCTCCATTCGGCGTGTATACGCCGGTTAGCACACTGAATAGCAAATTCAAAGCAGCGAAACGAGAGGAAAAATCGTTCGGACTTCACTGCTTTTACCCTCGAAAAGTAAGTACAAATGCTACTCCTTTCGCAACAATGAACACACCAAGAAAACGCGACAACGAGAAGACAACGCAGGGGTCTAAAACAGGATTCATGTCTCGTATCAATCCGCGTTTTTCAAAATCTAACGGTCGGGCAAACCGTCCGCATACATGGGCTCACAGAGAGTCATTTCAGCGACCTTCCGTATCCAAATCCTTCGGTCTCGCATGCGTAACCAAGCAACCAACAAGCACAAATACCCCCCAAACAACCTCGCGAAATACGGTTGAAAGTCATAAAGCACTTGAAATGCCCAGCTCATCGAACGTTAACACCACGAACGGACGTTGGAAAGACAGTCTTAAAAATGAAGAAGTCTTGAAGAGTGTGTCTCGGACAGTTTCTTGCCCAGAATTGAGAAGACGTGATGTGTGTAGTGGGTACCAATCAGCACCAAGGACAGGACCAGGTTTGGCATTGGAACGTGTTGAAAAAAGGCGAACTGTTGGACAGTCAACAAGAAAAATGGAAGGTCAGAAATTGTTGTTAGACTCTTCACTAAATGATCAAGGTGTGTTAGTGTAAAGTGCATTTACTTCCAAATGATTTTGCATATACTAGAATAAAAAAGTACACTATATAATTAAATTTATTTTACAATGATACAGTTATGTACATCTATTTCGATTTTTTTGTCTTTCTATAACGTCATATGTAAACTTAGATCTGATAAGTCCAACTATATTGCTTGTTTTAATGTTTTACAATATCTATTTTTTAAGTGTTAACGAATAGGCTTTTGCGTATACTTTGAAGTTGAAAAACACTTAATCAGATGTACATTGTTTCGGTTAAAGTAACCTTTCTTTTTAGCTTTGTTACTCTTTTGCTTTGTTGGGGAGAGTGTTGGTACATGTTTATTTCATCAAATTAACGAGGAATTTTTCCTTCTAGGTAAATTGATTTTTGTTAAAACAAAAAAGTAATCTTCAGAAGGAAAAATTGTATGGCCGAATTGGCTACCTGCTGGCCGTCGAAAGTATAACCATTTGTACTGTATTTCAGTTGTTCAATGCATTCAGATTTTGACATGTTGTAATAAAAAGAACAAGTATAGTAGATTCACTTTGTGTTGTTTTATTATTCATTCATACACAAAATAATAACACCTTGTTGCATTGGTTGTTGTTATAATAGATAATATTCAAAATATCATCCAAAGCCACTAGTATGGAAGCAGCAGTGTTGAAAATGACATGAAAAGAATATTTTTGGACCTATTTTGCTGCCAACGTTTAGTTATTTTAGTATGGCAAGAATGTTCAGTTGGCGCAACCCGATTGGTCGGTAGTTGTCATGTGACTGACGTCAATTCCGTATCCGGTGGCGAGCTTGTGAAGGTCGGCCTTCAGGGCTGGGTCGATCTCGTGCTCTCTCGCGAGAATCCACATGAACTGGACGTTACCCAATCCCAGTACTTCAGAACAGGACCAGATGAGGGTGTAGGTCTTGTAGTCTGTCTTCAGAACCCAGTAGGCTCCATACGGGGCAGCTGTGGGAGTTAAAGAAGTATTCGTCACTAGGGGTGGATACCGGTGGAACGGTCCAGAAAAACAGACCTAAGAAAATGAGTGGACCGGATTTTGGACAGATTACAAGTGAACAGATCATACCGGCAGGCGGTCACCTGGGGCTTTCAATGTTTGTCTTACCAGTACCAAAAATAACAAGCAGCGAAGTAGAGAGGAGTTGATAGTTTCTGCTAAGTTAACAGAAGCATAGTGCTTTACATGAAAATGGGATTTTAAAACGCCAGTAACTGTCGGATACTCCATCAAACCAAGAAGGTTCTATAACGTCTTTGATCGAACAGATTCCTTTGTAGCAAAATGGACCATTGTTTTGAGTATCGCCCACTCACAAGTTTTCACAGACAGTTAGGTCCAGGTTTAGGTCCGGACCTGAACCGTACCTGTATCGAAATTTCCTGTTCCCACCCCTATTCGTCATTAGTAGAGACTAGTGGGTGGCGGGCAGTCTGTGTTAGACTCGGTCACGTTTAGTACTAGGTTCTCAGTCACGCATTGCCATCTAGCGGTGAAGAGCAAAATTGCAATATCAAAAGTAATACATGTACTTACCGCTAGCAAAGCGTACGGCCAGCTTAGAAGGAAACTTTGGGTCAGGGTTGTACAGATCACCAATCCTTTTGTCTATATTTCCGTTTCTGAAAAATCAAGAAAGATGGGGTTATGTCTTAGAGTCTTACACAGAGAAAAATTACACTAAAATACTAAAATCCAGTGTTGGTTCAAGAACAATTCTCTTCGAGGCTTAGAAATGTACACTTAACATACTAGTAATCGAATCTGTCTAAGACCACAGCAAGTAAATTTTATGGATGGTATCAGGCGCTCATTAATTTTCGCCTGATTTCAGAATAAAAAACATAATTTTTTCTTCATTTGGAAGGTCAACATGACGAAAAAAAATCTTCCTCTATCACATTATTTTTGCAGTCTACAGAGGACGTTATCCGTAACTTGCTGCGGCCTCAAGTAATTGAATGACAAATAAAGAGAGGTGATGATGTGGTATATACAAAAGATACAACGACTATTACCGCGAAAAAATGCTTATCAAAATATCAGAAATTGTGCCAAGAATGACTACTTACGCCAATGTGCCCTCATTATCGACTATCACATGTCCGTTAGACTGTAGTGTGTAGTTGGCCCGAACACATTTACCCGACTCGAAGGCTGCTGGGAACTTCTCTATTTCGTACCACGAACCCATGTACTGAAATAACAGTCAGAATTAATACAACATGTCATTTATTCACCTAACACATTGTAAAATGAGAAAAGTTTGAACAGGGAGTAGTGAGATACACAATTTCATTGAAATGTTAATTGATTATGGTACGCTCTTAAAAAAGCTAACATTACAGAAATATGTAACATATGATTTTAAATAAATCAGAAAGAGCAAACAAGATCAGGCTGAGTAAAGAAGTAGCAAACGAAACAAATTTGCAGGGTAAACTGAGAAGATAATCAATCACGAGGACATACAACGTGATTTTCTATCTACGTTTTCAGGGATGTATTGTTACCTCCTTTTTCAGGAAGGTATTGTTTGGTCTTTATATATACGAGGGGCATTCAATAAGTAATGTCCCTGACCCATTTCCCATAGCAGGAGATTAATGAAACTTGGCACAGTTATTAGTCTTTCTCTTCATAGGAACCACCCAGAGTTTTGCATTTCTCCCATCATTTGATGTAGCTCTGGACACCGTTCTTGTAGGACATCCCAGGTTGGTCCTCCGACAGATGCCTCATCAATGGCAGAAGAGGGACGACCAGGTCTGGGAGCTGTTTCCACAGACTTCCGACCTTGTTTGAATTCAGGATGCCAGCGTTTTACAAGGTCATATGATGGGGCATCATCACCATAAGTTTTTTTCATTTCATCAAAAGTCCCCTTTGGTGTGCGTCCTTTCAAATACAAAAACCGGATCACTGCGCGACACTCAACTTGCTCCATTTCACACCTGGTCCATTTCACACCTGACTCAGTTCAAACACCAGTAAATCAGTAACCACAATTAGTTCAGAGCTGTTTTTTGCTGTTCAGAGCAACATAACCCATAGAGATATGACTCATTACACATGCAAAATTTCATCTAGATCAGACAACTGGAAGTGGGTCAGGGGCATTACTTATTGAATGCCCCTCGTATTTTTCGTTTTTTCCCACTCTTGTAGCTAGTGGCACATACAGCAACGTTCCTTGCTCTTACAGTAGCAGAATATATCCGTTTATAGGGAGCGGTCGCTTTTATTGACCTTCCCATTTAACATGCTATGCCTCTAATATAGAACCTACACGTACACTTAACGTCCCTTCCGAAAGACGGGTGCAGCCCCAACAGAGATAACCTAGCCAAAGATTGAACCGGGATCTAATAGGGCTGCTACTGATATCAACTATAAGGACATTCAAGAATTAGTGAATCACGCGAAGCACAACGTGATGTGACATGTACCATGTACTCGCAACACAAGATATGAGTCGACGCCCCTCCCACAAGCAGTTTACATGATACGGATATCTCATGTACTTTGCCCCGTCGGACTGTCTAAATAGGTCATTAAGAAAGAAAAAATGTCGTAGTAGTAGGAATTACATTTTTTTTAAATGAGCCCATTTCCCTTTTTTTAAATTTCACGTGCAATATTATTTGTTAAAGAAATAAGTTTTGTTGAAGGAAGCCGAAAACGTATATTTCCTGGGCCAATTCACGCAATTCAAAATTCACTCCATACGATCACAGTCACGCGCACATGCAGCATTGCGATACACAACAATTTTTTCTGTCAGAAATCTATATCGTTTGAATTCCCTTAAGATTGATAAGTCAATGACTGAAAACAATAAGAACACTCCCTGAATATTAACATAAGTTTTCTTTCTTTTTTCCTTTTTAACATTTTTCGCCATGTATTTTAATCTGCTGAGATTTCGCCCCCAATAGCTGATATACAAATTAAAAATCTGCCAAGACGTTTTATACGATTGAATTTTTCCATCCATACCGATAAACCATTTATTAGTAAGTTTTTAATTAAGTATATGTTACAAACAATGTATTAATACAAAGCGGAAAGCATCGGTCTAAGAAATCGTACTTCTTTACTTAAAAATAGCTGCTGTCCTTGTCTCAACATGTGAAAAAGAACGCATGGAAAACATGTGAAAAAGAAAATATACAGCAACTCTTACCGGGTGAATGTCGAAGTTTTGTTGCACGTTCACGGTGGGACATTTCCCGAAGCCCGGTACCTGTCCTTCCACGTAGGTTACCGACAGTAGAGCTACAGCTAACGGGAGTAGGAGGGAGAGCGCCATGTTGGAGTCTGACTTGTACAGGTTGTGTTACAGCTGAAGGAGACACGTGAATATGATAGGTTCTAACCACGTTATCTTGGTATGTTTGCTCGCCTCTGGGCTAGAGGTAGGTCATTCATCGATAAGCCAATCGTTACACTACGTGATTTTGTTAACTACTAAGCTTTTGGTGGCAAACATTTTGTAATTAAATCAAAGGAGTCCAAACCTTTACCCCTTGCGTAACGAAAGATGTCGCAACGGTATGAACTATACTTAAGAACATATTACTTAACATATGTGTGTTCAAAATTAGAATTCTTGCTATGAAGATGGGGAACAGTAAAAGCATCTCGGAAAATGCGATTCGTATGTTCAAATATGTATTACTGCATCTAATTTCAGTTTGTTATTTACCTGTCAATAGTGTTGCCTTTGCCGCGTTATTTCTGCACAATTACTATGTTTGATTTTGCTATTCAGACAAGTAGGCTGGATGGTACAGTATGATATTCACTGTCTAAAATTTGATAAATACATAACTGATTATGAAACTTGTGTCCCTTTTTAAAATTGAATTAAATCAAATACGTTATAAGGTAGGTAAAGCCTGCCAGAAGGTAAAAGTCCCGACCTCACTGATGATTTTTTCGAATTTATCGATATATAAAAGTATGGAAGAAAATCACATAGTCATCAGGCTGTTCAGACACAATCGTTTAACTTTATACATTTATTTGAAATGTCAAATGAATTGAAAATTCACACACCGTCAATGCAGTGTACATGTTCCTTTTTCGACAATGACGCATCGTAAACATAGAAAGACATTGTGTAATGTCTGGTGATATTGGCATATTTTGGTTACATTGTCAAGTCTTATTTAGATTAACTGTCTCGAAGATGCATTCTCTTTTAAGAAAAGGTCTTTTCAGGAGCCACATCCGGTTTGATCGGTGATCAAGAAGTGGCTGACGTCTATTCCGTATCCGGTCGCCACCTTGTGCAGCTCGTCCACCGTAGCCTGGTCGAGCTCGTGTTCTCTCGCGAGAATCCACGCGAACTGGGCGTTGCTCAGGTTCAGAAGATCGATACAGGACCAGATCAGTGTGTAAGTCTTGTAGTCTGTCTTCAGAACCCAGTATGGCGAGTAAGGTGCAACTGTGAAGGTGGAGAAAAAACAACAAATATTACGTTAATTTTGACAAAAGAAAAGATAAAACCCAACGGTACATCATAACGGACTTGACCCATATGATTTTGTAAAATAATGCATCTTAGGTACAATGTTTCATTTAAGACTTACAAAAAACAAACAAGCAAACAAACAAACAAAGCAGAACAAAACAAATAAACAAACGAAACAAGGAAACGAACAAAATACTTACAGCTATAAAAACGAACGGCGAGTTTTGCCGCCTCAGTGGGGTTGGGGATGTAGCCATCACCGATCGCTCTCTTTATTTCGCCATTCCTATACAGAAAAAAATAGAGGGATGAAATTTTTCAAATATGCTGTACACGAAATGGTCACTGTTCTTCGTATAGTTTGTTTACACCCACGTGACTATGACGTAATCGTTATCCGCCATATTGGATGGTTAAACCTATAGGTAAATTTGAATACTATGTACTTTTTCCCCTATCATGACACTATACAAATACAAATGTGGGTCTGACAATCCCTGGTGTTTTCTAGTTCTTGCGCGGAGACTCTGACGTCACGTAAAAGTGCACAGTATCAATGACGTGACAGAAACATGTGCACTGATGATGACTACTCACACATTTTCCTGGTTGTCGACTATGACGTGCCCGTCTGGTTTCAGTGTGTAGTTGGCCCGGAGACATTTTCCCTCCTCGAAAATCGACACAAACTTCTGTATCTCGTGCCATATACCAAGGTACTGAAGCCATAAAGTGACAATATCTTAAACTCTGTATATATAGTACTACGATGGTTACGTACAGGAGAAAAATTGTAATGTTGTTAAGTCACACCCAACATATTGGTTACCCTGCTTTTCCATGAATCAGTTCAATCTGATACATATACAAATAGATCTGAAGGACCTTTGGCCATTATTATGTAAAATAGCCGAGGTAATAATATTCGAGGTCATTAAGTAATTACCCTTTTCGAAGGCCAGATCTTACTTTGAAATGTCGCAATCACAGCCGCTGTTATTCATATTCGGAGTTCATAATCTTTGCAAACACTGCGATAACAGTGCGTTTGTAATTTTAACAGAATAAAGCAGATTTAATATATAAAACCACTGTTTTTTTTTATGTAAGCCATATAATAATTTAAAACTTTGATACTGCATCATTGCCGAACACATATCAATAGATACGAAACTGTGGACTGATTGGAAATGGACCATTGTCACAATAAAAATGGACCATAAAAAGATAGAGGAAGTTCGCCTCCTTACCTGTTTGATGTCAAAGTTTTCTTGCACCTTTACTTCAGGACATTTCCCCGGACCTATCACCTGTCCTTCCACGTAGGTTACCGACAGGAGAGCCACAGCTAACGGGAGTAGGGGGGAGAGCGCCATGTTGGAATCTCAGTGCAACAGGTGGCATAAGGGATAAAGACACGTGAAACTGTCCAGTCTAATCAAGGTTTAATCATATGTTATCTTGCTGTTTGTTTGACGAGCGCGAGGTCACAAGGAGTCACATGTTCTTCTGTCAATCGTGACATAACATACTGTAAATGCAGAATTGTTCGCCGTGGTTTTGTGTTCGCGGTTTTAGCGGAGGCCACTTCTCCGTGAATTTAAAATCACCGCGAACATTTTTTCCATGGCAGAAATGACTACAGTGCATGGTGCTACCGCGAATTTAAACCACCGCGGAAAGTCCTTTTTCCCGTAATACTGCGAAATTAAATCCCCGCGAACTTAAATGCATTTACAGTATTTTGCGTTGGTCTTACTGAGGTTGATTAATTAAAGGCATCTCACTGAATGTGCGAACATGTTTGATCACGTCGACCGATGATGATGATGATGATGATGATGATGATGCAGTACGTTGTATGTGTTGGAGCGTTCTAAACTGAATTTGACTTTAAAGTGTGAATATCATGCAGAACGTTTAAGTATGACAAAATTCACCTTGTTGTATTAATTATCACAGCCAATCAAAGTAATAACTAAAGGTACGTTCCAGGTAAAAAGACACGATGTACACTCTGTCAAATCGATGTCAAACTCTACTCCGCGATCATCTGTTCAATGTAACCACTTTTTGGTGGTCCCTATATACATATTTTTTCATTAAGAATCTATAGTGACCACCTGTCCACATAGGCCAGATTTATCAGTCTCCTGAGTGGTCTTTCTGGAGTTTTCACTGCACCGTGGAATCGGTGGCTTATGAATTTTTAAACACATTTTAGTTTGTTGCATCATTCTACTGCACTGTAGAATAGTTAGACATGTTACATCATTGGCTGTAAATGTGAATTGTCATGATGCTTGATGATTATGATGATGCAGCTTACTTTAAAATCTGCGCAATGTTTAAAATCATCACTTCGACTAATCTTATACAGTTATTAGTCAAACTTATCCTTGAACCTCATTGAGCAAAACCCAAAAAAATATGACACTTGAGTTGGTTGGCTGTTTGAATGTGCTATTTTATTTGTCAAAATCCATAACACATTATATCGTCCATATGATTGTTACAGCAAAGTAATAACCCCATGAGTTAAGAAAACATATTAAGTAGAATAAAGTATTTATTTATTTATCACATCCAGTTTGGTCTGTTTTGCTGAAGTGGCTGATGTCAATTCCGTATCCGGTGGCGAGCTTGTGGAGGTCAGCGATCACTGCCGGGTCAAGCTCGTGCTCTCTCGCGAGAATCC
This sequence comes from Branchiostoma floridae, assembly GCF_000003815.2. Classification (NCBI taxonomy): domain Eukaryota; kingdom Metazoa; phylum Chordata; class Leptocardii; order Amphioxiformes; family Branchiostomatidae; genus Branchiostoma; species Branchiostoma floridae. The sequence continues at coordinate 7,598,938 of NC_049991.1, read as the reverse complement.
ACGCGAATTGGACATTGCCCAAGCCCAGGAAATCTCCACAGGACCAGATGAGGGTGTACGTCTTGTAGTCAGTCTTCAGAACCCAGTATGCTCCATACGGGGCTGCGAAGTGAAATTTGAAAAAGATGAAGGTTAGACCTCCAAGTGATAAGATACGCCAAATAAAAAGCAGTTACTGGATGTGATTTTGAAAACGGTCAGACAAGAATAGCATTATAGCATCCAATATCTTTCGTCAGTTACACTGGAGAAATCTTGTTGAAGAGCAGGATCTCTTTTCAGATGAACGATAGCGGGATTCTTATATAACAATGTAGTTTACCCTCCAGTAAGTTGTTTCAAAGCATATGTTATACAAAGATACTTTAGCAGAGAGCAAGACTTCGCTTTGTGTCGCAAAATATCGACAGACAAATTCGAAGTGTATTCTCACCGCCATTAAATCGCACGGCCAGTTTAGCCGCCTCTTTGGGGTCAGGAATGTAGGCATCGCCCACGGCAACATTCATTTGCCCGTTCCTGAAAAAAAGGAAGAGACAGGTCATAGAGATGCATGGCGATGAAAATAACGTACAACTACTATAGACGGGGGACGTCATAGGCTGCCTCTGGCATGTCTGATTCACTGCTCGAATCACGTGAACATAATTTGCATCAAGACAGTAGTGGATCCTCTCACTTCTTGACAAAGAATGTAGTCAGTCGAATATTTGTCCAAATACCGTTTGTGTTTTAAAGTTAAGGAATCTGTTGTCAGATTCAATCATTGATACTAAAATTAACGTGCAAAAAATCTGCAGACGATTTATTCACCGAGCACTTAAATTCTATACTTGAGGCAACTTCTTTAGCCTAACTTTTTATTCGCACGTTTGCATTTGTTTGGGGTTCCTATGTAATCAAATCAACATGGCCTAGCGGGTAGGATATACTTACACTTTTTCTGCATTCTCCACCCTGACGTGCCCGTCTGGCTTCAGTGTGTAGTTCGCTGTGATGCACGTACCCGCACCTTCGATGACGAATGGGAACTTCTCAACCTCATGCCATAAGCCAAGGTACTGAGGAAATGCAAAGAGGACATTTACAATCGAAAAATAAGCAATACGCATAATTATAAGCGTAATATAACAAACAGAAACAGAACAGATAGGCCCCTATCACACATTCAGAACCTTCGAATGCCCACAACTTTAGGTGGTATCTCACTGCACTTAGGGGCACCGGTGCGGCACTGCGGGGTTCCAAGGATTACTAGCTCAACGAATTTCAGAGATACAGAACGAATTTTGTTGCGCTTTGTGTATGTCGTTGTCTTCTAAGTCATACTTTTAGGGGTTACGCAATATCTGGATTATAATAAAATGGAAGGACAATAACACAACAGTCGCAGTGAACGAACCCCGCATTGTGGCACCGGTGCCCCAAGTGCAGTGAGATACCACCTTTTGCTGCCGACCACTCCCAAACCAAAGTCAGTGTTTGACTGGTTGTAGCCTGGAATCCGTCCTATTCTATAGATCCAATTCGCTCCTCTGTTTGCGCGCGTAAGCAGATTTTGACGTTAATCAAAACGTTTGGCTATCCACTAGGTCTTTACAACAGGTGATCTGGGTACCCGCCATTTATTCAAATAACCTTTGCCCCCTACATACCGAACTAGGTTGCGGCGTAACGGCATAAGATATTGTGTAACACATTTTTTTCTTCACCAAGAAGTGTACTAGCCCGTACTTTGCAATCGGAACACTTACAATACATCATAATGATGAACATGTTGAAGTCAAGAAGTAAATTGTTGTTGAAAAACTAGTTTTGTAATTGTATGATTCTTGCATCTTGTAGAAGACACTATTATTTTCAACAAGTGGTGTCGTTATAAACGGAATTCCAAGTATGAAGAGGTGTTTACATAGCCTTCTGGGGCCAACGATGGTTGAAGAAACCGTCGCTTGCACCAAGGAGGTTTAAAAAACTCCTTGCTCGCACAATACAGGTAAAGAGAAAGGTGACAAAAATTTGAGTAATTTCTCACCTGGCTTAGGTCGAAGTTTTGTTGCACGTTCACAGTTGGACATTTCCCGAAGCCCGGTACCTGCCCTTCCACGTAGGTTACCGACAGTAGAGCTACAGCGAACGGGAGTAGGGGGGAGAGCGCCATGTTTCAGTCTGTCTTGTACAGGTTGTGTTACACTGAAAAAACACGTGAAAATGTCTATCTATTCACGCCCTTTTCTGTGTTGTGTAATAAGCATTAGGTCACATGTTGTTACACCAATGAGGTAATCCTTACGCAACCAGATTTTCGGTTGTGTAACAGCTGAAAACACGTGTAACGGCCAAGCTAATAACCACGCCCCTTGCCTTGTGACAAGGTGTAACGCTAGGTCACATGCCGTTGAGGCAATTCTTTACTAACAGGTTGAGTCTTTATTGGTTTAATAAGATAAAAAAATGGTATACTAACTTTAATAACAAAGAAAGGTACTATCTATTTGTTTGGTGTAATAACTATACGTAACGCTATTAATACGTAACTTGATCAACTAGTCAGCAAATGAGGTTTGATGCAGTTGGAGTATTGACAGGCTCCAAATTTTATCGGTATGCATATGCGGCCTTGAAAAGTGTCACGCTAACAAGAAACACCTGTTCCGCCATACCTTTCACTGTATTGGTTAACCTTGATAAATGAATAAATAAAAGTACTGTTAGAAATGATATTTCATAATTGGAATTTAGAAGCAAATAATCTTTCAAATATTCTAGACAAAGATGCGTTTTATACGTTTGTTGTGATAATGGTTGCACGCTGATGATGAACAACAAATTCGGCCCTGATCTAAAATTCCTGGATGTATCTATCGCTTTTAGTAATTATCTATCGCTTTTCCACATTTTGGGGAGTAAGGCTTGCCTTTGGTTATCTAAATGACGGTGTTATTAAAACTATATTATGTAAAATGCATATGAGCTCCACAAGGTCCCAGGACGATGATACCAAAATTTTGTGTGGCCTTGAAATGTCTGATATAACGTCCTTGGTAGCTCCAAAGTGTATTGTGGATATGTCAAATAATTAGCTATAGACGCAAAAAGAAAGCTTTTTTAACAATTTAGATAACCGTCAAGTGAAATATTGTCCACAAGTTAGGGGCCTTACCTTTGATGTATTACAAGCCATACGCAGTTGGAACCATTAAACCCTGTAGCGGCACCGGTCAATTTCATGTAAGTCTGATAATCTTCGAATTATTTGGTCTGATAATAATAGTTTAAAGTTTCAAATACCAGCTATAACTATAAGCAGTCTTATATGGCATTTCTTGTCGTTGGTTTGCGCCCGGTTTTCGTGCTGAAACACATTGTGGCAATAGCATCACAATGTAAACAAGTCAGTATATGCTGAAGTCGTTAGATCTTGAAATGTTGCCAGTGTGCTACAAGCCACAATTATCAGCGCTGGAAAGATTGAATTATAAAATCACCTCAGTCTTCGATAGGTCCTGGTATGGATAAAACCTGGCGCCAAATTGTCCACATGATTTGTTTACATATAACGGGAGGTGCCCCAACACGGTACGCTTTTTCTTGCGCTCAAACTCATGGCGCTCCATCGCTAGTTGCTTGAGAGTGGTCAAATTTTGATGACTGAATTTTTTACACATAGATTTGAACAACATACTTGAATAAGAAATGCATTCATGTGGTTCATGAACCTTACGCGCTGCGTGTTACAAGCGGCAAATACTGTAAGACAATTTCGTGTATGTAACCTTCCAATTTTGTGCTACGCTGGACAGTGTGCCTAACTTGGTACGCTTTTTTTACATTTTGCTCTCTTCAGAAGTAAGTGGTTAATTTAAGTACACAGAAAAAAATAAATAGCATGATATTTTAGCTTTCTTTTGACACTAAAATCGTGACTGTATGTACTTCTTGTCTCACATGAGGAAGGCTGTACCTAGAACAATTCAGCTGATGTGTTTACGGGCAATGGGCTGAATGCACTGATTGTGAATGCCCGACTAAAAAAAACAGTGCGAAAAAACGACACCGCCAACATCAACAAAACTCTGTCTGATTATATGAAAATATCATCTACATCTCTCTATCAAGTCTTATTTTCATAGACAGCACGAATCATTTGTTACAGTCAAATAAATCTTTGGAGCGTTCTCTAGTCTGCCACCTTCACGGCCACACTCCCTTGGGAGTACAATGGCGGCAATGTTTATGTCGCTTCCTTTTGCTTGCTTTTCTACTCAACAAAGATTTAAAGACCCATATTCATAGTGTTTTATGGAGCTTTATTTATGTGTATCATGGCAGTTGTGTGACTGCTTGAAAGAGTTCGTATAGTTAGCGACACGAGCTGCCAATACGCAGAGGCCGGTGACCGAGATTCAGCACTGTCAACATTACTATTAGAATTCTGTTTTTTAAAAAACATGAAGTAAATATGTTAAAGTATACTTGGAATGCAAATCAAAGCTGTGTGCATGGACTTGGTTTATTTACCTTTGTAATCAGCATAGTCAGTGGTAACAAACACGGTGTACTTATGGATAATAAGATCAGCAAAAAATCCGTACCGTCTTAGGGACCGTACGATATTTATCGGGGGGGAGGGCTGGTGCATTGGCAGTCGGATCAAAAAAATTTTTGATGGCCCTCCCCCCCATCTCAAAAAAATTTAACGTGACCCTCCCCCTCCACCTAAAAAAAATCAACATGACCCTCCCCCCGACAGGCATCATTAAACAGGTAGAAAAACAAACGATAAAATAGTCTTAATATAGACGTCAGGGCACAAGGGCGCGCCAGGATTTTTTCACAACGTCGGGGCAGGGGTCCGGGGGCATGCTCCCCCGGGAAAATTTGGATTTTCAAACCCTCTAAAACAGAATTTCCTGCAACTTGAGAGGAAAATTATGCCCTTGAGATTGGATGCCGGTTGCCTTTTTTACTCCCGTTTTTCAGTAATCGACGTCCGCCCTCTCCCCAAAAATACGTTATAACTATAAGCTCGGGGAATCAGCAGTCCGTGATCTGGCCCGGATATTATTTGTCCAGTCATGTCTATATGAAAATTTTGGGGTTTTGATGCTTCCAAACAGGGCTCTAGCCAGTGAGTTCGTCAGCCCATGGAAAAATCCTGCCAATTTTTTTCCGGCATTGAATATTAAAAGAATGCCTACCTCGTGCGATCGATGTTGCGCCCTCCCGCATCAAATGCTAGTACTTTTTCCAGAGGATAGAATAAACGGCGCCATCACAACTTGTGTTTTTTTTCTATTTTGCCCGATGATTTTACTCAAATTTATCATTTATCGAATCGGTCGGGTTTTACAAGGCCGCGACGTCATTTTCAACGAGCGTGCGTTTGTTTCGTGCGACCTCAGCTAACCCCGTTTTCGGCGTGAAATCTTTGGCTCACCGCTGGATTTCTTTTTACATAGAGTAGAGTAGACCAAGAACGTTATACATTATACGAAGGAGGGCGATCTGCTGCATCTTTGGCAGTGATCAGTGCCGGTGTAGTCTTGAAGGAGTAGCCAGAAAAGACGTGTTGGGCGCTGCGATCGACAGTCCGTCTGGGGAGGGGGGCGTGCCGCGCCAATTGTGCTACGGACGCCAATGCCAGTGCACAGCCGACTCGATCGACACTTGACAACAATATTGCGGCCCCTTTTTCTGCCACAAATTTTGTCTTTTTGAAACGAAAGAAATGTTTTAAATAAAAAATAAAGTGTATAGTTTTGGATTCTTCACATATTTACCGTGCACCGCTTTTGTAACTTAAATATTTTGGGAAACTCAGCCGAGCCGAGTGCGTCTTTCCAGAAAAAAATAAGTCTGTAGACGGAATGACGTATGCCTGGCGGGAACTCTGGTCCACTTTGGGGGGCCTAGGGGGCAAAGCCCCCCCAGAAGCTCTTGCATTTTAGGCTAGTCAGAAGGCTTATTTTAACAGTTTTAGGGCCATGTCAAGATATCAAAACAAAAAGAGCATAAACAATTCTTTCAAAAAAATTAACATGGCCCTCCCCCTATCTAAAAAAAATTAACATGGCCCTCCCCCCACCTCAAAAAAAATTAACATGGGCCTCCCCCGCTAACAGCACCAGCCCTCCCCCCCTGATAAATATCGTACAGTCCCTTAGGACGGGAACCGTCTTAGGGCGGCCCCCGTTATATCATGAGTTCAGGGGTCAAATTCCACAACGGCGAAAGGAAAAAAAGCAAGCACAACCACGATGGTTAGAGCATGGTTTTCGAAACTCTACAGCCGATTATCCAACGGAAAGGGTCTCCTAGCATCGCTGGCGGCTGCGGTAGGTTTTACCGTGAGCCCCGTGTTGAGCAGGCGGGCCGCAGACGCCGGTGTGCCGGGGTTCCAGCTGGTGTTGGTGAACGAGCTCTGTAAACTCGCCCTGTTCGTTCCCTTGGCGTTGATCTTCAGAGTTCCACTGCGAGGAAACGACTGGAAGCAGACTGTTCTCATGGTGGTTAACGGCGCACTGAGAGCTCTGGGAGGGACGCTTTTGGTGTTGTCAGTTATTCTGATTCCACCGGGTGAGTACGAGTGATGATTGTCTTTATCGACTGAGAATGTCTTTCGGGCAATAGACTGGCCTTGACGCTTTATCAGGTAAACTTGGAGGCTGAAAATAGAAATCCTCATAATTTATTTATTGCATAAAGAATTCTATGCTCATTGAATCTTCTCCATTCGTGGTCACAGTTGTAGCAATCAGTAAATGATAACAAATCTGTCTGTTGTCCCGATATCAGTTTGTTCAAGGCAGTATCGTTGTTAGTGTCACTCCGTGATTTTTGGCGACGCCTCCGGGTGGGGGCATTTTATAATACTACGATCGTCCTGAAAATATTTCGAATGTTGCACGAATACATTGCCTAGGAAATTGGATAAGAGGTAGACTTCGGTTGTATGGCCTTTGTTGACCAAGAAAGGTTGTTGCTGAAAGATACGTGTGTTTTATTTATTCATTTATATTTTTGGCTCAAGTCTAAATAATGTATGGGGATTACGTTTCCTTGTTTTTTATATACGCATTTTATTATGTTAACTTATAATTTCATTGACAAAACAATAATTTTATCCGTTTTATTGCAGGGAACGCATTGGCTATCAGTCAGGGGGCCGCGGCACCCATTTTTGGCATGATCGTGGCCTGGCTGATCATGAGAGAGGCCCCGGGATGGCCAAACGTCATCGGTATCGTCTTCCAAATCGCTGGAGTCGCCATGATTGTTTTCGGCGGGAGACCAGCCCTCGATTCGTCGACAGAACATTCAGATTCATCCTGTGCAAACTCCCTGAATAACACGTTACCGGAAAACATAATATCTTGCAACACAAGTCAAATTGACAATGATACTACCACAACTGAGAGAGAAACATCTAGAAAGCTTATACACGACCCGTATGCAGCATATGTAGTTGGGAACATATTTGCTGTTTTATACCCACTAGTACTGGCATTCGTAGATGTTCTAAACAGGAAGCATTTGAAAAGTAATGCCAAACTCACATGTATTGTGTTTTCAGAGGGCTGGGGATTTATTCTCATTATTCCTGTCATGTTCCTCACATCAACGCCGAAATGGACTCTCGAATTAGAAGTTGTGTTCAGTCTTATAGGACAAGGTGTGATTTTGACATTGGCGGTGGGGTGTTTTTACCTTGGCCTCAATACAGAGAAAGCGGCGACAGTGTACATAATGTTGGGCCTTAGCACGGTCCTTGGGTACGTAGTACAGTACTTCGTCGTTCATATCACTCCGCAGACGTTAGAACTGTTTGGGGCGGCCACTATCACGTTGACTATTGTTGTTGTTTTTCTGTTCACGTGGAGAAAACGTGCGAGAAAGAGAGCCAACGAGTTCACGGCTACAAAGGAGGAAAATGAGAAAGTTCAAATTAACAACGAACCTGATGAGATTGAATATCGTTTGTATGAATCATCTGTGTAAGACAAACCGTTTTGATATTTTCATGCTTGACAAAACAAACAAAAAATGCACACAATTTGCTATCATAATAAAAGATTTGTGACGGAAGGATCTTTCTTGCAATCGTACTTGAATGTTTTTCTAGCACCTCTACTTTCTGTCACTCCTGCACGTCTGGCCTTTGCGACCCTCTTCCAACTCACCACCTACTGACACTGTATCATAATGACACATAAGTTACATCTTTAACTTAGACTAGAGTAGTCACTATACTGTTTACCATTATCTGTATGTCATTTTTGTCACTTGCAATTAGCCCTCGGGCAAGAATTTGCAATAAAACTTATTATTACTTATTAACACAGACAGACACACAAAGACAATGCCTCCATACATGGACTCCGAGGTAATGGCTATTCCTAGAGAGAGCCCAATGAACACACGGGACATAAGATATGCAAATATCACATTGCTTTTTTTATTAATCTTGTAAAATATGTTTACCTGAATATAATATAAAAAGAATGATTCTAAAAATAGTATCTCTCCATTTATAGATATTGACAAAAGTATCTCTATACAACATTATCGCAACGATGCAAAGTATATTCCATATAACTTTTACATTTAACTTACATCGTGTCACACACCAACACAATAATGTTCCAGTAAAGAATCAAACAATCATCAAAATACCTTTAACAAACAATTATATTGAACTTTAAAAAGCATTCTGTAGAAAAGAACTGATTTACATGCACGGCCACAAACAATGACTCTTCAAAATGGCCGCCAGCACAGGAAATGGGTCTATTGATGGTGCTGTGTATTCAACATTAGATAGATGAAACACCCACTGTATAAACTTTAAATTAAAGCTCATGAACTTAAAACCTCAAAATGTGATAATTCTTTTTCCATATTTACACCGTTACGTACCAAAATATAAACTTCCCATAGAAAATGATTTAAAAAACTTGTCACTGCCAAACAAAACCAGCATGGTTTGTTTGTAACACTTGTGTTACGGTTTCTACACGGTGATGAGGGCAAGCGCCACCATGCAGACGATGGCTGTCACTGCAGGCAGGCCGGAACGCGATGCTCCGGAACCATCCCCGACCACAGGCGCACGGGTCGTTGCCTGCCCAGGGCCCGTCCCTACCGCCGGTACGCGGGTGGTTGCCTGCCCGGACGGGGTCCTCCCGCTACAGATGTCATCGGGGACGGTCCGGTTTCCGCGCGGGAAGGGGGCTGAGTCGCTCAACTCGCCCTGTTGTCGATGGGGAAAATGAAGTGGACCGGTTACCAAAATGAACGTCAAGCGCTTATCGCAATTGCATGGTCATTATTTTTTTTCGCTTCTAGAGCTTAGTACTCCTTTAAACTTACAGTGTTCATGGTAGTCTGGTAGGTGCTTAAATGAGGTAATAAACTCAAAAAGGGATTGTTTGTTTTCCAGTACATAATCAGCCGTCTTTTTACAGAATTCCACTTGTGAATAATTAAAAAAAAACTTTGTACTCTGGTGTCATTGGTGTCATAAACACTTAATGCCTATGTCGCCCCCCGTCTTTGCTGAGGGTGGGTTCGGTGGGCTCTATAATGTATCTTACAAACACAAATGAACTTTCATGCTATTCTATGCTTCAATAACTGTTACCGTTACCCTAAAAACTCACAGTGTTGACGGCGGTCTGGTAGGTGGCCCTACAGCTGGTGTGGAAGGGCAGTGGGCTATCCAGAAGCGACTTGGAGAAGTCTCGTGCTTTCTCGTCCGTCCACGGCACTTCCTCCATCACCTCTTCGAACGACTTGTTGACCAGGCGCTCCGGTGCCTTGATGACAATCTCACCGCGTTGGCCGCCAGTACTAATAATGTCGGTATGGAAACAAATATCAAGAAAAACCTACCGACATCGTTTAAGACGTTTATCAATATCAGTCACGTTTGAGTAAGTTAGTAGAATAATTCTTCAACCAGTGACTTTAACAAATCGTAAAACACGTGTCAAACTGAAGTTTTTACCTTGCTGTTGTGGACAGAAGAATAACTACCGTCTTTTCAAGTACGTAATGTGACACACAGCATTAACGTTATACCCGAACTTAAATTGGGGACGGGAGTCGCAGATAAATACTCTACGTGTTCTGCGACCCCCAAAGTTTTTGGAGGTCGAGGTTGAGAAAAGGGGACCCATTCCTGACGCCACACGTACGAGTGACAGTCCAGACGACTGGGTCGGGGACCTGAATAAGCCTGAGTGATTTGGTCGAAAATGTCCTTTTTCTTGGAGTTGGAGCATAGTATAACCAAGGCTCACTGGTTTAACGTTTTCCATAATACCATTGACAAACTCAGACGAACATTCGTGTCACGTAGTACACTTATGTTCAGTATTATTAGTGTAAAGTGTTACTTGGGAGACACGTACTAGTCGAAGTCCTCCACTCCAGCGAAGCTAGCAGTGCTGAACAAGTTAGGCAGACTGTCACAGAAGGTCAGGTTGAACCTCGGGTAGTACAGGAAGAAGGTCTCGCACATTTCATCTGGTGTTCCTGGTCCACCCTGTCAGACGATTGACAAGATGTATTTTTAAATCATTATCAAGATTTCATACGCTACTTCCCTTCACAAAGTACTAGCAAGCTTTCAATCAGTCCTCTGATCCTTCTCAAGTTGAAATGACCTAAAGCCCATGCCACGTGACCTGGTCCGAAGCTTTTTAGAGGTCATAAGCATACGTCAGAGGAAAATGACCAACCATCAAAACCGGGATGGGGGCCGACAACGACTACCGGACACCTTTTAGTTCTTGCTGATGTCACACTAACATAAGCGCTTAACTTATTGAATAAGAAAATGCATCAAATTTTGTAAATGTCAATAACAAATGAATGTATCATGTCATGTACCGGCACAGACGATTTGTTACTTAACATTTCAGAAAACAGTAGTTTTTGAATGCCATTAGGCTTTAAACTTGTTACATATAGATCGTACACAAATAATTGTGAATACACCCTTACTATCACGGCGCTCCGCCGTGGAATAATGACACCAGCCTAAAGCCATGTATCCTCTCATCTGCAAATGACTGGCAAGTCAGAGTGGACCTAGAGGGTGAAGGGAGCTTCCCAGCAGAGATTGCGGTGACTTTGCTCCGTCCTGACATCACAATATGGTCGGAAAGTTCCAAAGAAGTGGTGATTGGAGAATTGACTGTCCCTTGGAAGGACAATGTAGATGCTGCCCATGAGAGGAAGCTGACCAAGTATGCAGAGTTGTGTGAAGTATGTAAAGACAGAGGGTGGAAAGCTTCATGCTACCCATTTGAGGTCAGCTGCCGGGTTTTGCTGCAACATCCTTTCAAAAATGGTTGAGAGTGCTAGGGTGCAAAAGGAAGGAAATCAAGTCTATCACAAGAGCTGCAGTGGAAGCGGCTGAAACGGGTTCTGCATGGATCTGGAACAAATACATCCAGGTCAAAAAAGGCTGAGACATAGCAAAGGACCAGGCGTTATGACACCATATACACCTCGGGGCGGGTCATTAACCCCTAATTAAAACTGGACAGATTTAATTTATTACTAAACAGCCGAGTACTTACAAATGTAATCTCGTCCTTTTGCGTGGAGCGGTAAGTACATTCTGTAAGCAGGGTATCACCCTGAAAAAGTACAAAGAAAATGTTAGAAAGCTGAAAGTCTATATACTATATACTGCACTTAAGCTACGTACTAGGTATTAGCTTAAGATATTTGTCCACATGTAGGGGCGATGCTTTGGATTCTTCACACACACATACACATACACACACACACACACACACACACACGCACACACACACACACACACACACACACACACACACACACACACACACACACACACACACACGATGGTAGTTGTGTAAGGACTGTAAAAAACGCAGAGATATAACCTACCGGATAGACGGTGATTTCCTGTTTCAGCATCCTGAAGAACTGCAGGTTGAAGTCGTAGTTGTCGTCCCGTGCGATCTCAGTCTCCGTGCCGTTATGGATCAGCCTGGCGCTCATCTTCACCCCCAGTAGATGGGAGTGAAGTTCAAGGCCAATGATGTGGATGGGCTCTCCCAGCTCTTCCAGGAACTGTTCATGATGTACAGGTAAACGTAAGCATGATATCAGAGATGGCAGGCTTCGCCTCCTCTTCCGTACTGCTTTGCCAGGTTCATGGACAAAAACACCAAGGCTATATTTGTTGTGCGTGCCGGGTCATGCTTTCGATGTTTGTGTTTTTTTGTGTTTGTGTTGATGTGTATAGGCGGTTGTTTCAGTGCACTTTCAGAAGAGTGACAGGAAGAGAAAGGGAAGAAGGCCACAGAGGACAATTGTGCAGGAAGAGCAGATCAGAGGTGGCAGAACTAGTCGTAAGTCAGACTTGACAGCCCAGGTCATGAGGTCAATGAAAGAGGCTACTAATTTACGGGGAGATATTTTTTCTTGTCTGTATTTTGGAGTCTGTGTTCCCGTAGATATATTCTTCCATGTGCTAGTCTTACATGTGGTGATAAGAAAAAAGTACTCACCGCGTTCAAACAATTTGTGTTGCAGAATCCGGCGGACACGAACCCCTCGGCGCGAGGCGGGACCACGTGGAGTTTGGTCACCATCACGCCGACCTCCAGGATGCCGAGGTCGTTGTCCCTCAGCTCAGGCGTGAGCGTCAGTCTCAGTCCCGAACTGTCACGTATTCCTGGAAGAGACGGAAATGAAATGTCAATAGGGGTGACGTCAGTTTGACGTCACAGTGGCCATGCTGGATTGATCCTAGAAGGGACAGACTTATCTAAATCTAGTGCGCATCGCACGTATCGAGAATAATAGGAGTGACCCAGTCTGCTTGGTCACGACCCTAGCAGTAATTGCACTACCACCAGCCTGACTAAATCGCGCTCCTAGCGGCGGCCAGCCCGACAGTTACAGCCTCTCGGGGAGGGGGTCATTAACCATCCAACATGGCGGAAAATAACTACGTCATAGTCATGTGAGTGCTAACACCCCACGTGTACCTTATCTGCATTAATCGCAAGGTTTAACACAAAGTATGGGTGATTATGCCATTATCAAGTGTTATAGCCTTATCTATGCAATTAAACCTAGTACTAATAAAGATGAAATAAAATGGAGAAATGTCACATTGAAAATGTTGATGAGAACCTAGAACAAAAAAAGAGAGGAATCTTTGTTAGGTTCTGACCTGATGCCAGGTGAGGGTTGTCGTAGTGCATCTCTACCAGTACATAGCGGCTGTCGTCTGCGCCACCGATTGGGAACCCAACGTGTTCAGGAAACGCAATACCCTGGAGATAGAATCGAAGAATTAAGACAGTTTGCACCAGTGAAATTGAAAGTTAGGAAAATGGTGAGAACAAGTAGATATACGATCTCTTGTCAAAATCAACCCACATACCACTGTACAATAAGATAGTAAAAAAAAACACGAACAATCAGACATAGCTCCTTTAAGGAAGTAATAGATAGGTACTATCCTGTCCCTACCTCAGCCCCAATCGCCCATGCCGCCACAAGGCTTCCGCCATAACATGCGTACCAGTCCCAAGGCATGTTGGGAGAGTAGCACCGATGTCCCGGATGTTCCTCTGGCAGAAAAGTGACGCTTTGGTCTGCCGGACAGCTGTAGATCAGCAGATGATGAACCACGCCTTCGTTACCAGGGGTGATGATGGGTTCGTACTGTAAAGGGAAGCGGCGGCAAGCATTAGACACAATTAGGCTCACCCCTGAGGCGTCACCAAAATAGCAAGAATTATCGCCAGTTAAAATCAATTCTTAAAAATTGTTAAAATCAATTAATCGTTAAAAATCGATTTTATAGAATTATCAATAGTTACTAAAGTTGTTTTTGCAGTAAAATTGATACCTTTATCATGTGGTGTTTGCTGGGGAGTTCTGGCAGCTGGAACACACGGCACCAGTATACTGTGTCCTGTTCAGGAACGGAGACCTGGATACAAATATAGACCCATAAATCCTCTACAAGTGAAAAGAAGAGAAAGGTGATAGATAATGCAATGTTCTTATAATGTCCATGAGCGTTACAGATTGAATTGCGTACGCTGCAGCTGAAAAGAATAGCAATGGCAAAGGTTACGTTTTAGATTCTGCTTAACCGCTTAGGGATGTGCACGGGTACCCAGTATCGGGAACATGCATTCACCTCTACTCCAGTACTAACTGAAACTGGACACAGCCGAAAACTCGCACGGTTACGCATGCTTCTTTCGAGTCCATTATAACAAAAAAATTAATATTTCACATTGGTACCTAGAAATTTTTGTGCAAGTATCTTTACACATAGCCACTTATTTTATCTTAAAATTTACCACTCTGAAGTAGAAAAAAGAAATCGAAACGGGATGAAAATAATACAAGGCGCCAAAAACGTCACAAAATGTCTCCGTCCCTTGGGCGTCGCCAAAAAGTAAAAAAAAGTCAACGCATGTCTTACGTTATTCATCAAGAGGTCAACTGTTGTGATGTTTGTTTCCTGAAAGTTTGGCGGTGCGATGATGTTACTGAGAAGGACAGTGCTTCTGGCTCCCCTGTTGGCCCCGTGGTAGGCCGGGCCGCTCACACCAGACTCGTCCTCGGGGTCGTCGTCATGCCATGCCCACAGAACTCGCATGGTGTCCTCGTTGATGACGCGATCTTTGTCGTCACACGTCGTCAGCTTCCTGCTGAACCTCAGGATGGTGTGAGTCCCGTTCTCGTTCCCAGACGCCAGCTCCCAGTCCTGACTCTCGTCCACAGGGGGCTGTGTCTTTGCTTCCGCAAACCGATCCTGGAGTAAGATGACAAAACAGAAAGAAGAAGAGTTGAAACAGGCGTTTATGTTCTCATTAAATTATACTCCGGGTGTTCTTTGACATTAGTATACGTTTTCCGACATTTATTTTCGCAATCCACGGCATACATTTGCTTATTTTGAAGCTGCTTTGTACGGTTTACAGTACGGTGGAAAACTTCATTTTTGCATTTTTCGGGAAACGGCCGAAAATTGATGCGCGCGCCGTGTGATGTCATCCATATAATCAAATCAACATGGCCTTAGTCAGCCCAACTGAGCTCAAAAGTTAGATTTGTGAAAGTTTGTTTGTAACTGAAGAAATTAGCAGGCAATGTTTCACAATCCTGGGTTCTGAGTGGCGCGGTTGTACATGAACAGCGAAAAAGTGCCTTCAGTGTGGGGAGTGACAAAGTGTAGTTTGTAATTGCTACAAACAAAGAACGTATGGTTTATTGGTCATTGGCAATATTTCTAATGATATAGGGAAAATGTGTAGCCTGGGTATCAGCCCAGTTAGTTTACTGGGGCTCCCATACTCACCCCTGGTAATGGGAGCCCTGGTAAACTACTAGTAACCAGGCTGTTACTCAGGCTAGAAAATGTGCTCAACAAACAATGAATAATATAAGGAGGTTTCCGGTTGCTTCATCATGCTCGTGTTAAAACGTATTTTTCTACTACTTGCAATATAGTGATAAAACTTATGAATGAGACGTTATTTGGTGGGACTGTGTCATATACAGTCATACTTTCAATGGTGGCGAAAAGTTTTACTGACAAGAGCATTCTGTCAATAGCATCGGCTTTTGCATTGTCATTGAGAACGTATTTAGAATACGTCAGTTGTATAAACTTGTAAAGAGTAACGTCATCTGGCGAATGTTTGATATCTCTGCCGCTTCAACTTACTACATGTATCTTCTCTTCTGTTGTTCTGCTTTGACTTAGAAAAGGTCTTGTACTTGTAACATTATATTCGCTCGCTAGAACGTTGACCTGGTAGTCCACCCTCCCCAAACGACCTATAGGGCGAGATGTTTAGTCCATTGTGCAATTGTTCTCATTTGAAATTGGCCTCCGGGCACTGGACACCCTCGGTGTATCAAAAGAAACAACAGGTCGTTATTTGTCGGAGGCACAAGAAGGGTGTTTTCTTTATCTCAGCTGAAGAAATATAATGACAAGAACGATCAAAGAAGTACACTATTAGAAGGTATATGACTCCAAGGACTGAGAATGATGTATGAACGTGATGAGAGTACTATTATAGTACGTTTTGCGGTAGTACATAACAAGTTTTGCGAGAAGCCGGTACATGCTGGCCTTTTGCGGCAGTATGAGTCGGCGAGGTCCGGTCAGGCTCTGGTTCCGGACTTGTGCGAACCTCCTTGGAGGTCATTTTTTTGGAGAACAGGCGAAAAGCAATGAGAACGTCAGGAATGTAATCCAGTAATCCATAAAATAAAGTCAGTTTGGCCCTATGTCCTGTCAATACACCATTGGTCAAACAAACGCACTCTACCGAAAACAACATATCATCCTCCATTCTTAGGTAATGAAGCATATATCCACTGCATGTACGAAGCGTTCGCTGTGTGTTTACACTAAGCAAGAAAGCTGCATATGCTTTCACTAAGCGGGTACCACGGTTTGCTGCACTCTTGTCGAGTCAAGGACACAGCAGACAATCTGCCGGCTGCCGATTCGGTTCAATGAACACGTCCGCTAGGCCAAAAGTCTCATTCTTCTTCTCCTTCTAACGCCTGCTTTTTGGAAAATCCTACTCTCCCATTATGACTTCCTACCTTCACCAAAGTGTTTTAGGTGAAAGGAAATCACACTGCGCTTCACGCTTTAACAAAAGATCGATCCCATCGTCCGCCAACCTCTATCAAAATGTAGAATTGCATCACAAAACAGAAGAAAAATGCGAAATATTTGACAGAAATGTCCAGTTACTCTCTCATGGGTTTAACTACACTATCATTGGTCGAACTGCTAAATGAATTGTGATGGACAGTCAGGAACGACGATCTATTTTTATGAGATATATTCATATTTATTGTAGCAATATTGAACGAATAGTAATGAAATTTTTAACAAATGTCTATGTTTCATACCCCAATTCAGCCTTTCATGGCTGCAATGGTATGTATATGCGTGCATGTTCTGTCGCTAATAAACCAGTCATTCATTCATTCATTCATGAGATCATTTTCTCCTTCCTGTACTTAAAGTCACAATGCCAAACACCTGCATGAGATACAAGATGGGTTTGACTCCCTGCTCTACTCCTTGTGCTTGTATATGGAGAACAAAACCAAAGAATAGGCTAAATTCACCGCAATACGAGAGAACATATGTTCTCGTAGTAGGATAGTTGGAGATGCAAAACGATTTGATATTTACAATTGATCATTATGCATTGTAAAAGTTTCAATGGCATTTTGTTATTCAATTATGAATTTTATGCGCGCATGTACCTAATTGAAAATCTTTATTTCATGTCTCAGTGCAAGATAATTCTTCAAAATGCTTAATTTTGGTTTACTTTTAATTTCATTTTCAATAGTTTTAGGATCTTTTAGATCCTAATGTTTTTGTCAAAATAAACGTCAATTCTAGTGACATGTAAAGATTGTTGTTGTTCAACCTGTATTGGTTAGTGGCACATGGCTCTAGATCAACACTTTTCCAAGCTGTTTCTATAGCAGGGCATACTAGTATATCTGTAACCATGGAGGGCTTGCTACACTCCTTTAACGTACTTGATGAGGGACCTCCTCGAACACGCGACCCCCGAAATACGAGTGCAACTCCAACCGAGACGCCCTTCCCCAGACTTACCAGGAACTCAACTCTGAGGCTGCTACCAGTTGAGCTACAGTGACATCCTAACAACCCAAATATACGGCAGTCTTCAAGATCTCGATGGTTAATATCCCTCTATTCTCCCCAAAATTCTACACCATTTGATACTCTGAAATTACCTATTACGTAATATTCTGGAAACGTATTTTCCCCTTGTAGGCTTTCATAAGTCTCGTAAAACTATGATTCTATACAATGTACTCGTTGTTTGCTTTTACGTCTTGAATGTCTGGGCCAGTCTGAGGAAAATCTCTGAAAATTGTTCTTTTACTGTCTTGATTCTTTCTTTCCCCCCTTACACATAAAGCAACTCTATGGTGACTAAATGAATGTAAAGAACTGAATATGTTATATCGGTCTATGAGTGTGTAAACGGACCGATGTGCCTGTTAAGGTGCACTCTCACTGCACTTGCGTCAAGCTTGCGTCACTGCGGGGTTCGAACGATAGTTGACGAATTTCAGAGATAGAGAACGAATTTTCTTACGTTTTGTGTATTTTGTTGTCTTCTAAGTCATATTTTACGTATTACGCAATATCTAAATCATAAAAAATCTGAGAAAATAACAAAACAGTAACGCAGTGGACGAACCCCGCAGTGACGCAAGCTTGACGCAAGTGCGGTGGGAGTGCACCTTTAGGGCCTGGCATTGAGATCTACCGTGACATTTTTGACGGTGCAGGTACCATTGTACTCAGCTAGTCAGCCATCTTAACTACAAAGCTCCTGCGGTCAAGTTACCACGTCTGTCCCACGGTAAATACACCTATAGAATGTGTGCTAAAAAGGTGACAATGGCGCAGTCACCTTTTCAGTCACGCACGCATAATACTTTCGTGACAAGCTACTTCTGTTACGGCGTAGGTCGATCGTCTTAAGGTAGGGTCACACCTGCGTATATATTTAAGTCCGTATGAGGCGCGCATGGGAGTATTTGCCTCCACCAGGCACCACAGGTCGCTGGAAAAATAATAGAAATTGGACAAACGTAAACAGGTAACATGTCAGACGAGTTAGCTGGGTCGCTAACCATACTTCATAACTCATCTGGCATGTTATGTATCTATATTTGTCCAATTTGTACTATTTTCCGCGCGACCTGTGGAGCCTGGTAGAGACTAAGAGCTTGATACGCACCTCAAACGGACTTGAATATATACGCATGTGTGACCCAATAGTGTGACCCCACCTTTACGATTTTGATATCGTCGGATTTCCAGCCAGCTTCTGACAGAATTAACCACCGACAATCAGTAGTCTGTTTCCGTAGCAAGACAGATGGAATTTGCAAGTCACATTCACGACTAGCCCCTAGAAAGCTATCAGTTTTCAATCGTAAGACAACCGTACGACCAATGTAACCAGGTCATTGTATGTCATTGATATAAGTATGTATACAAGATGCTCTACGAAATATGTCGTCTATATTTTTTGTCGGTTCCAACGTAAGATCATTCCTTCAGTCCGCTAAAGTATAAATCGAGGTACACATCTTCGTTCACGTTAAGTCACACAGAAATCAACACAAAGAAAGTCTACAATTTCTATCTTTGACGGGAATATTTTTGACTCACCGTTAGATGCGCAGTCCCGTCTTTGACCCATCCGATAGCGATGTCTGATCCCGGCATACCTCCGTTCGGGGACAGACCCAAGCCGACCCATCCTGTCGTCTGCACCTGGGCCTCAAACTCGATCTTCTCGTCGTCAAACTTCCACAACAGTTGAAACTTCCCTTCTTCGTCCAGAGCCTCGTGGTGGGTGAAGCCATTCTCAGCAACGACATGTTGCCCAGAAAAGACAAAAGCAGCTAAAACTAGAACAAACGAACCACAGACTGTTGTCTCCATTCTACAGTAGAAGAAGTTGTGTTCACGGCAGTGTATATCAAGCACCTCCTTCTCTTTCTATGCAGGTGTGTCGTAAATCCAGTGCACGTAAGTCATCACCTTTTGTTTGGGACAAACCATTGGTGACCTCAAAGAGGGGTGTACGAAAATTCCATTTAACGTGTGAAAACCTGTGTGGACACTATTTTTGCAATATTCAAGTCTTCCTCAAGTAAACTTTCTGTTTCTGTAGCCATATTCCACCTTTAGCCAGTCAAAACTCAGAATTTTTCCCCGCCTTTACCCAATCAAGACTCAAAATTAGAAATGACGTCATTCATAGTGTTCAAAACCGTCTGATAGATACAATGACCCCCACCCCCTCATTCTGATTGTGGTTTGCGTACGCGTAGTGAATATACGCTTTTTAGTCATCTTGCCATGCTTGCCATCAGTTCATTTACAACTGAACGATGCATTCTAATGATCTATACTTCACTGAAAGTACTCAAGGTTTAGAATGTACAACAATTGAACAGTGGAGTGTGTTTTTACCCCGGCCTTCACACTCCGACAATTACCGTGAACTACACCCACCTACGTTGATGTGACGTTACATATCTTAGTGATTTGCATACTATTATCGAGCTGATGGATGCAGTTTTACGTCACAGTTGGAACATTCTTTTATCTATTCTTCTTTTCCCATTTTTAGACATGTATCTTGTATATACAACGTTTTCAGGCATGACGGTGATGAGGGCAAGCGCCACCATGCAGACGATGGCTGCATGACCAACGCATATCATGGGCGATAGGCCATCGAGTTTTTGTTGAAATCGCTGTTGCTATCTTTGTACGCATATACCCACACACACTGTATACAGTAGTAATACCGTACTGTGTACTCAGTCCATTGTACCAAATAACAAACAAGCATGCTGAACTTGAAACACGCACAGTGTACTCCGTGCTCCGTCTGCTGCGTCGTTCTAGATCACGGGGATAGTTCACGCAAGGCCGACGGGAGTAGAACAGTTTCGCAGTTGGCTCGAACTCGTTCGCGAAGCCCTGTTCGAACCGATGAACCGCTAAGGGGGCAAACTTCACTAACTACATTATAAATGACTGGGTAGGAAATGCTATCCGGCAAGAGCGTTACCAACATGGGTGACCACAGGAAATGTGACTTAGAACTACGGTTCTATTGTGGATCTGGGACTTCTCGTCTTTTACGTGAGAATAGTTTTCAACGTGGCTGGTTTGACCAAAGGCGATAGGTCATCGAGTTTTTGTTGAAATCAGTATTACATGTACTTTGTCGTACTAAAATCAGACTCTATGAACTCAAACAGTGTGTACTCGTTCCACAGAGATTCCTGAGAATCATACACTTACCACACACTCAATGTACTCGGTCCACTCAAATATTCCCAAGAATCAACAATTAAAAAGCTCTGTGTCTTGTCTGACAGTGAAAGAATTCCGAGAATCATTGACATCATTGTGTACTCAGTCCACTGAAAGATTCCCGAGAACCATACACTACATTATTACAGTGGTGTGTACACGCGGTGTGTACTTGGTTCACGTGCACTAAAACTTTGGCGGGAAATCTGAGTCTCGCGTCTCTCTGATTGGCTAGCAATGATGTAGTCGTCTTGTGCAGCAGCGACCCTAACGGCCAGATATGGTACTGCTGGTAACGCAGTTCCCCGGAAATCGGACTTTACAAAATGCTGCATATCTTCTTTATTATTAGGTGTTGTATCCCAAGTAATCTCACATGGCTAGTAAGTAACACCTACATAATAAGTAGTATCAACGTGTTTTATTTCATTGCGGCATTTCGCCGAAAACAAGGGCTTTTGAAAGCATTGGCAACGCAGTCGGTGTTCGGCAAACTTCGTGTGATTTCGGCAACCGTTCTTTGGAATCGACAGCGTGTTTGTGTAACGTTAACCGCTAAGTGTACGATTCTCGGGAATTTTTCCATGGACCGAGTACACAGTGTGTATAAGTGTACGTATACGATTCTCGGGAATCTTTCCGTGGACCGAGGACACAGTGTGTGAAAGTGTACGATTCTTGGGAATCTTTCCGTGGGCCGAGTACCCAGTGTGTGTAAGTGTACGATTCTCGGTAATCTTTCCGTGGACCGAGTACACAGTGTGTGTAAGTGTACGATTCTTGGGAATCTTTCCGTAAACCGAGTGCACAGTGTGTGTAAGTGTACGATTCTCGGTAATCTTTCCGTGGACCGAGTACACAGTGTGTGTAAGTGTACGATTCTTGGGAATCTTTCCGTGGACCGAGGACACCGTGTGTGTAATAAGTGTATGATTCTCGGGAATCTTTCCGTGGAGTCGGATTTTATTACAGCAAACTAATACTGATTTCAACAAAAACTCGATGGCCTACCACCTATGCTCTAATCCCTACTTCCTGTCACTCCTTTAAGTCTGGCCTTTTGCGACCCTCTTCCAAAAGTATCTCTGTACAACATTAGCGCAACGATGCAAAGTATATTCCATATAACTTTTACATTAGACTTACGTATGCATCATATCATACAGCAACACAATAATGTTCCAGTAAAGAATAAAACAACCATCAAAATACCTTTAACAAACAATTGTATTGTACTTAAAAAAAACATTTGTAGATAAGAACCGAGTGATTTTCATGCAAGGCCACAAACAATGCATGACTCTTCAAAATGGCCGCCAGCACAGGAAATGGGTCTATTGATGGTGCTGTGTGTAACATTAGATAAAGGAAACACCCACTGTATAAATTATTAAAGCTCATTAACTTAAAACCTCAAAACGTGATCATTCCTTTTCCATATTTACACCGTTACGTACCAAATAGGAACTTTCCATGGAAAATGATTGAAAATATTTGTCACTACCAATCGAGACAAGTATGTAGCCTGCATAGCAGGCTCTCTCGTGCCTTTTTCGGATCATAATACACTTGTCGGCAGTGTCTGATTACTGGGTCATTATTGGCCCCAGGGCCAATCAGCGATCCGCTACAAAAAGAAGTTGTGTTACGGTTTCCACACGGTGATGAGGGCAAGCGCCGCCATGCAGACGATGGCTGTCAATGCAGGCAGACCGGAACGCGATGCGCCGGAGCCATCCCCGACCACAGGCGCACGGGTTGTTGCCTGCCCAGGGCCCGTCCCCACCGCCGGTACGCGGGTAGTGGCCTGTCCGGCTGGTGTCCTCCCGCTACAGATGTCATTGGGGGCGGTCCTCTTTCCACGCGGGAAGGGGACAGACTGAGTGCCCAATGCGGCCTGTTGTCGACGGGGGAAAACGAAGTGGATCGGTTACCCAAATGACTGTTAATCGCTTATCATACACTGTTTATTTTAAAGTTTTCATAATTGAACATGACTTACTTTACTTTCATCTCAGTCTTCTATTTTGCTGTATAGCCCTTACCGTGCACAGGCAGGTAAAATATGATCAAAGAATGTTTACTCCTTAGAACCAGTAGACGTGTAAACTATATATGCCCCTTGGTTAAACTCAACATGTTGATATGCTCAATTACCTAAGTATGTTGCTTTCTTATTGCCCCTCAAATTGTAAACATTCGCCAGGCCTTGTCAGACACAGTGTACTCTGATGCAGGTATACACCAACAACATACGCCAATGCCTACAGAGAGGCCGACGAAGAAGGCTATGCAGTTGTATGCATTTTTTACTTCCTAAGATTAATGTCTATATCGGAAGATAGAACTCTCATCTAGAGTTTTGAGTGTTATTTTCCAATAGATTTTGTATCGTCTTTTTGCAGAATTCCGCTTGTGTAGAATTACACAAAACCTTTGTGCTCTGATACCATTGGTGCCATTCTATCAATCTGAAAACTGTTAGCCTGTTACCCTTGAAACTTACCGTGTTGACGGCAGTCTGGTAGGTGGCCCTACAGTTGGTGTGGAAGGGCAGTGGGCCGTCCAGAAGAGACTTGGAGAAGTCTCGTGTTTTCTCGTCAGTCCACGGCACAGCCTCCATCACCTCCTCAAACGACTTGTTGACCAGGGGCTCTGGTGCCTTGATGACAATCTCACGATCACCGCGTTGGCCGCCAGTACTAAAGTCGGTATAGAAACAAATATAAGAATAAGAGAAACATACCGACATCGTTGAAGAAGTTCATCAGTCACGTATGAGTAAGTTAGTAGCACAATTCTTCAATCAGATTCAGTGACTTTTGAAAACACGTTGTACACGTGTCTTTGATGTTGTGCAAAGAAGAATAACTACGGTCTTTCAAAGTACGTACTGTGAAACACAACCGTTTATACCCGAACTACTATTGGGGACGGGAGCCGTGGATAAAAACTGTGTTCTGCGACCTTAAAAGTTGTTAGGAGTCGACGCTGACAAAAGGGGACCATTGCTGACGCTACACGTACGAGTGACAGTCCAGAAGACTGGGCCAGGGACCTGAAGAAGACTGAGTGATGAAGTCGATTTTTGGGGGGTGGGGGGGTGGGTGGAGTTTAACCTTTTCCATAATGCCATTGACATACTCAGATAAACATTCACGTAGTATACTTATGTCTTGTACTAGTAGTGTAAAGCGTTACGTACAACTCGAAGTTCTCCACCCCAGCGAATCTAACCGTGCCAGCTAAATTCGGCAGACTGTCACAGAAGGTCAGGTTGAACCTCGGGTAGTACAGGAAGAAGGTCTTGCACATTTCATCTGTTGTTCCAAGTCCACCCTGTCAGACGATAGAGAAGATGTATTTTTAAATCATTATCAATATTTCATAAGCTACTTCCCTTCACAAAGTACTAGCAAGCTTTTAATCAGTCCTCTGATCCTTCTCAAGTTGAAATGACCCGAAGCCCATGCCACGCGACCTGGTCCGGAGCTTTTAAGAGGTCATAAGCATACGTCAGAGGAAAATGACCGACCATCCCTCAACCGGGACGGGGGCCGACACCGACTACCGGACACCTTTCAGCTTTTGCTGACGTCACACTGACATAAGCGCTTAACTATTTGAATGAAAAAAAAACGCATAAAGTTTTGTAAATGTCAATAACAAATGAACGTGTCATGTCATGTATCGTCAAAGCAGATTTGTTACTTAACATTTCAGAAAACAGTAGCTTTTTAACGCCATTAGGCTTTAAACATGTTACATATGGCTCGTACACAAGCAATTGTGAATACACCCTTACTATCACCAAATATAAAAAAAAGCTTATTTGTATCTTAGAAATGCCGAAACATTTTTTTCAAACAAATCTATGTTTAACAGAATTTAGACATGAAAGAAAACACTAATAGTGTTGACTTAAACGTTCTATAAGCGGGATGCGAGTTGTGAGGTTGTAAACGAAATTGCGCTTCGTAAGTTTGTGATCTAATACTCATCATTAAAACTGTACAGGATACTGGGCAGATTTGATTTATGACTAAACAGCCGAGTACTTACATATGTAACCTCGTCCTTTTGCGTGCTGCGGTAAGTACATTCGGTAATCAGGGTATCACCCTGAAAAAGTGCAAAGATCAGAAAATCAGACAGCTTGAAGTCTATATGGTGTATACTGCACTCAAACTATATACTAGGTATTAGCTAAATATTTTTCCACATGTAGGGGTGATGCTTTATATTGTTCACACACACATACACACACACACACACACACACACACACACACACCACACACACACCACACACACACACACGCACACACCACACACGCACACACACACACACACACACACCACGTACACCACACACACACACCACACACACACACGCGCACACACACACACACACACACACACACACACACACACACACACACACACAAAAGCATTAACCTTCTTGGTGATGGTAGTTGTGTATTAAAGGACTGTCCACGGACATAAAAAACGCTGAGATCAGCAATATAATGTTGTATTGAATAACGTACCGGATAGACGGTGACTTCCTGTTTCAGCATCCTGAAGAACTGCAGGTTGAAGTCGTAGTTGTCGTCCCGTGCGATCTCAGTCTCCGTGCCGTCGTGGATCACCCTGGTGCTCATCTTCGACCCAAGTAGATGGGAGTGAAGTTCAAGGCCAATGATGTGGATGGGCTCTCCCAGCTCTTCCAGGAACTGTTCATGATGTACAGGAAAACGTAAGAATGAAATCAGGGATGGCAGGCTTCGCCTCCTCTTCCATACTGCTTAACCGATTCCAGCGACAAAAATAGCAACACTAAGGATGCATGATGCATAACAAGGCCATGTTTGTTGACTCTGTGTATTGAGTGACAGGAAGTTAGATATGGCCGCAGAGGACAATTTTGCCGGAATAGCAGGAAGTACAGATCTGAGGTGGCAGAACTAGTCGTTAGTGTCACCTGACAGCCCAGGTCATGAGGTCAATGGAAGACGCTACTAATACGGGGAGATGTTTTTCTTGCCTTTTAGAGCCTGTGTTCTCGTCGTTATATATATTCTTACCGTGATAGTTTTACATGTATGTGGCGATCGTTCATGGTGAAAAGAATACTATAGTACTCACCGCGTTCAAACAATTTGTGTTGCAGAATCCGGCGGACACGAACCCCTCGGCGCGAGGCGGGACCACGTGGAGTTTGGTCACCATCATGCCGACCTCCAGGATGCTGAGGTCGTTGTCCCTCAGCTCAGGAGTGAGCGTCAGTCTCAACCCCGAACTGTCACGGATTCCTGGAAGACATGGGAATGTGATGAGGAGGGAACAGGTTAGTGTTGCGCAGTAGACAGCGCCCTGTGTATCCTAGCCTGAATATTACCTTTTCTATTTTAGATATTGATTGTGTAAAACAGATTAGAAAAGACAGACCCATGCACTTTTGAGACTATCACTCTGATAGACTGTCACTATGTAAGTAATACAAATCAACGTTATTACAGCCGACTTGAACCATCCAATATGGCGGACAATACCCACGTCATAGTCACGTGAGTGCTAACACCTCATGAACACCTCATTATTAGCAAGGTTGGATTACACCATTGTCAAGCGTTACAGTCTTTAATTCATGCAAGGAAACCTAGTAATAAATATGGAGAAATTAAATGTTACATTGAAAAGTTTGATGAGAGCCTTGCACGAAAAAAGCCAGAGAAAACTTTGCTAGTTTCTGACCTGATGCCAGGTGAGGGTTGTCGTAGTGCATCTCTACCAGTACATAGCGGCTGTCGTCTGCGCCTCCGACGGGGAACCCAACGTGCTCAGGATACACAATGCCCTGCAGGCAGAAGAAATAGACTGTTTGGACCAGTGGTATTAAGAGTTAAGAAAATGATGAGTAGAGATGTGATCTCTTGTCAAAATCAATCCACTGAACAGTGTCCAGAACAAAATATACAAAACCCGGAAGTTCTGCTGCAGTAGTAAAGACAGCTGCCAATTGCCATACATTGTTACTGATGCAACTGTTGCGCAATAAACCATCCAGCTAGATAGGTCCCCAATCGATCCTCACATTTGCGTCCCCAACACCGTCCCATATGAAAACAACATTACAATTCATTCAAAATTTCTAAAGTTATGCTGACCACAAATGTCCAGAGACATAAATACACAGGGAACCCCTCAATTGTTCATAGAGCTAATAATGTCTCAATCCATTCATAAATTCCATCCCCACCTCTGAACCAATCGCCCATGCCGCCATAAGGCTCCCGCCATAACATGGCCACCAGTCCCGAGGCATGTTGGGAGAGCGGCACCGATGTCCCGGATGTTCCTCTGGCAGAAAAGTGACGCTTTGATCTGCCGGACAGGTGTAGATCAGCAGATGATGAACCACGCCTTCGTTACCAGGGGTGGTGATGGGTTCGTACTGAAAAGGAAAATGGCAATTACATTGTTAGTCTTGCCCCTAGGGCGTCCCCCAAAACAGCAAAAATTATCGCAAGTCAGAATCAATGGTTAATGATTTTTAAAAATCAATCTTATACATTTTTATCAATAGTTACTTAAGTTGTTTTTTGAAAATTAAAACAGAAGAATTTTTTTAATTATCAAAAATGAGTTTTACAACAATGAATGAATTAAGTTCCAAGTGTATAGAACAGGGGTGCCTAAGCATTTGCACGAACCCTATGAAATTCGTACGAATATTATGTGATACACACGAATTACTATGCGAAAACGCACGAATATAATGAAATTCGCACGAATCACTATGCATATGCGAAAATGCACGAATATTATTAAATTCGCACGAATCACTATGTGATACAAACGAACCTTATGCAAAACCGCGGCGGCCGAGAGAAGGCATGATTTTGAACGTTTCTACCCGTGATATTTATATTTCAAGGCATGGAATAGACATATACCACCACGAAGATGTATTTGATAGCCTGTGAGCTACTGTTTTACTTCATTTCGACGTCTTACATCGTATTTTCCGTCGCCGAAGATTGATTAGCCGCCATCTTGAAAATCCCGCTCCGTCTGTCACGTGACCCGGGCAGTGGTTGTGCAATTTCGCATAAGGTTCATGCAAATCTCATAAGGTTCGTGTGTATCACATAGTGATTCGTGCGAATTTCATAATGTTCGTGCGTTTTTGCATAGTGATTCGTGTGTATCACATAATTTTCGTACGAATTTCATAGGGTTCGTGCAAATGCTTAGGCACCCCTGTAGAAGTTCCCAGTTTTCCATACTTTATATCACAGAATAATACATATTTTTGCAATAAGATGTATCATATAATCATAAATTTCATGTATCATTCGATTTACAGCTGTTTTAAGAAGTGTTTAAAAGTTGAATATATACATATAAGCTTACATTAGTCATTGTAGATGAAAGTGCCAGGCGCTCCATTTTCGAACCTGACCTTTCTTTTAGCAACCGCTAATCAAGTACCAAATAACACGAAGTTCGATCCACAACTTCTAGAGTTATTTTCTTGACCTACATACGGACCAACTTTCTTAACAAAGGTAGAAATGAACAAATAAAAATTGATACCTTTATCATGTGGTGTTTGCTAGCCAACTCCGGCAACTGGAACACACGGCACCAGTATACTGTGTCCTGTTCAGGAACGGAGACCTGGATACAAATATAGATCCATTAATTCTCCACAAATGGAATGAAGACAAAGGTGATAGATTAATGCAGTTGTATTTGGTACCGATGTGGTGTTCTTATAATATAATGTCCATGATTGATACAGAGTATAGTGTGCGCTGCAGCTGAAAAGAGTTTTAACGACAAGGGTTAAGTGTTAAATTCTGCATACGGATGTACACGAATGTTCAGTATCAGGAAAATCCATTCATCTCTATTCAACTACTAACTGTAGCTGTGCGCAAAAAATTGTTTGCGTCCTCCCATCAAGTCCATTCATAAACATTCAAAAAATCTAAGTCAACACGTTTATATTTTCTCATTAATAATGCAAATGAGATCATCATTTGCATGATAAATATGTATTGACATTTCTCTCTTTCTCAGCTACATATGTGACAAGTTCTAAAGTCCTATCATGGAATGTAGTGAATTTATAAAATGTCCTCATTAATTATGCAAATTAGCTGTTGATTTGCATAATTGGTATCTCATTATGTAGGTCTTCACTTACGCTACCTACATGCAACAAAACATGATGATCCGTCAACATGTTCCTTTTTTTCTCATTAATTATGCAAATGAGGCCATCATTTGCATAATTGACATTTATCGACATTTCTCTCCTTCCCAGCTGCATATGTGACAAGTTTAAAAGTCCTATCATGGAATGCAGTGGATTTATAAATTTTCCTCATTAATTATGCAAATTACCTGTTGATTTGCATAATTAGTATACCATTATGTCATCACTCATTCTATCTACATACCAAAAATCATGACGATCCGTCAACACGTTGTAGCGTTATTCTCATCCAAAGTTTGAAAGGAAACCGGCGCCTGCAGTTCCAAGAAAGCCGCTAGGGAGCCCAAACTTACAGCACTTACTCTCTGCCTCGAGGGCTATCTACCACTCAAAAATCATGATCACAGCATGTCCAGAACAGGAGATATCAAAAATTACCACTCGTAATCGATCTCAAAATTACCACTCTAAACAAGGAGCTTTTATCAGATAAAAGCTCCTTGCTCTAAATAAGAAAAAATAAACCGAAACCATACAAACCGAAAATACGAAAATATACAAGGCGCCATTGACGCAATAAGATGTCTCCGTCCCGTAGGCGTCAACTAAAAAGCCCCCCCCCCCCCAAAAAAAAGAAAGAAAAGCACAAGTCTTACGTTGTTCATCAAGATGTCAAATGTTGTGATGTTTGTTTCCTTCAGGTTTGGCGGCGCGATGATGTTACTGAGAAGGACCGTACTTCTGACTCCCCTGTTGGCCCCGTGGTAGGCCGGGCCGCTCACACCAGACTCGTCCTCGGGGTCGTCGTCATGCCATGCCCACAGAACCCGCATGGTGTCCTCGTTGATGACGCGATCTTTGTCGTCACAGGTCGTCAGCTTCCTGCTGAACCTCAGGACGGTGTGAGTCCCGTTCTCGCTCCCAGACACCAGCTCCCAGTCCTGACTCTCGTCCACAGGGGGCTGCGCCTTTGCTTCTGCAAACCGATCCTGGAGTAAGATGATCGAAAAAAAGTTGAAACAGGCGTTATTTAATTTGCAACACTTTTTAAGGTGCTAAGATTCCAATTGACAATGAATACGTTGTCAGTAGCCGAGAAACCGTTTAGAATACGTCAGTTTTACATAGTCTTGTAGCAATTAACATCATTTTGCGAATGTATGATGTCTTTGAACGCTTGTCTTACTATTTTCTTTTCTGTTGTCCTGTTTGGACTAATAAACAGAACAACAGAACCAGAGGTCTTGTACAACAGAAGCAGACAGAGGTATTGTACTTGTAACATTATATTTGCTCGCTAGGAGTCGGACGTTGCTCACTAGGACGTTGACCCGGTAGTCTGCCCTCTCTGAAGACAATCTATATGGTGACATGCCCAGTCCATTGTGCAATTGTTAATTTGAAATTGGCCTCGGGGCACTGGACACCCTCGGTGTATCAAAAGAAACAACAGGTTTTATTTCTCGGAGGCACAAGTAGGATATTTTGTTCATCTCAGCTGAAGGAATATATTGACAAGAACGTTCAAAGAAGTACACTATTAGAAGGTACTGGCTCTAAGAACTATGGATGATATATGACTGTGATGAGAATAATACTTATAAGAGGGTCTGCATGGGGGGTCCTGACAACGCTTTACGCTAAATTCGGGACGGTCGACAACGCTTTACGTTAAATTCACGAAGGCAGGCAACGTTTTACGCTAAATTCAGACAGGCTGACAACGGTTTACGCTAAATTCTGGAAGGCTGGAAACACTCTACAGAGGCGGGGTCGTGCTCCGCAAGAAAGATTTAAATTTTGACTCTCTGAAACACTATTCCCTGCATTTTGAAGGGAAATTTTCGCTGGCAAACAAAGCTAAGTTGAATGGCATTTCTAATTAAAGAGTCCCAGGGGTTCAGCGTAAGCTTATGAGGGTGACGCCAGCCAACTTATTTTTGCAACGTCGAGCGCCGAAGGAAAGTCCGGGAAAATTTTGAAATCCTGCCCCCCTGAAACGCCAGTTTTTTTGGCTATTGTAGAAAACTAAGTGAAATTACATTTCTATCAGTAAAAAATGTGTTTGAGGTTGACACGTCACATCCCCCAGCCATGATACATATTTTTTACGAAGTCGATGACCGAAGGTAATAGAGTGGCAAAAGAGATCCGGCTAAATTTTGAAATCTTGACCCTCTATAAAACGATATTTTGTGCATTTTGATGGGCAAATTTCTATTAGCAAAACAGATCTTTGAGGTTGACACACATCCCCAACATATTTTCAGAATTTCGAGTTCCAATTTATAATAAAGGCGCGAGGCGGCACAAGGAGGACCATGGAAATTTTGAAATCTTGACCCTCTAAAATGATATTTCCTGCATTCTGATGGGCAAATTTTGCTGGCAGACTAAGCTAACTTCAATGACATTTCTATTTGCGAAAAAAAAGAAGATTTTTGAGGGTATATACCATAT
Source organism: Branchiostoma floridae (assembly GCF_000003815.2). Classification (NCBI taxonomy): domain Eukaryota; kingdom Metazoa; phylum Chordata; class Leptocardii; order Amphioxiformes; family Branchiostomatidae; genus Branchiostoma; species Branchiostoma floridae. The sequence continues at coordinate 7,567,302 of NC_049991.1, read as the reverse complement.
TTTTACCATGTCGATGACCGAAGCCGAAGGTGAAAGGAGTCGCAAGTGAGGTCCGGCGAAATTTTGAAATCTTGATCCTCTAGATCTGAAACGCAATTTCCTGTGTTTTGAAGGACTAAATTTACTGGTAGACTACGTTTCGACTTACGAAATTTGGGAGGCCAGCTACGATTTACGGATAATTTTTAGGCTTAATTACGCTTTACGTGAAATTTTTAGGCTAGATTACGCCTTACGTGAAATACACTGGCTACGCTTTACGGTAAATTTTCCATCCTCACTACGAATTACGTGAAATAAAATAGCTTACCCTACGAATTACGGGAATTAAAAAGGCCTGCCTACGCCTTACGGAAAAGAGCATGCAGACCCTCTTATAAGGAAGTTTGACAAATTAGCATGTTTTGCGGCAATACATAACAAGCCAGCATGAACACATGGCATGATGCAGGCCTTTTGCGGCAATATTAGTCGGCAAGTTCCGGGTGATTTTTTCAGAACAGGTGAAAAATAAAGATGTCATCCATAAAATCAAGCCAGTGTGGCCTTATTTTCAATTATGCCCTGTCAATACACCCGGTTGGCCAAACAAACGCACTCTACCAAAAAACAACATATCACCCTCCATTCCAAGGTAATGAAGCATTTATCCACTGCATGTTTAAAGCGATCGCTGTGTGTTTACACTAAGCAAGGAACCTGCATGCTTTCACTAAGCGAGTACCACGGTTTGCTGCACTCTTGTCGAGTCAATGACACGGCGGACAATCTGCCGGCTACCGATTCGGTTCAATGAACATGTCCGCTCGGGCAAAAGTCTCCTTGCGTAAGGTTTGCTTCTGGGAAAATTCTACACTCCCATTATTATGACTACCTACCTTTACCGAAGTGCTTCAGGTGAAAAAAATCGTGATTCACACATGAATGAACATGTCCGCTCGGGCAAAAGTCTTCTTGTACATATATGTATAGAGAGAAGGCACCCAAGGACAAAACTCCCAAAGAAAGTAGGTGCGGGGTGGTGTATCACATCGCGTGTCAAGGGAGAACTAACAAAGGCCCTTGTAAGGAAACTTACATTGGTGAGACTGAACGTGCTCTGAAAACTAGGTTCCTTGAACATCGGCGTCCAAGCTGTGTCAAATCGTCCGAGGTCGCGCAACATATACACATTGAGTCTCCGGGACATTCCATTTCGTTGGACAAAGTCAAAATCCTAGACTCGGAACAGGATTTCTTCGCGCGAGGAGTAAAGGAGGCAGTGTACATTAGAGCCCACCGACCTACGCTCAACAGAGACGGGGGGCGACATAGACTTTCTGATACTTATGACCCCCTCCTGCAAAAGTGGTGTGTTCCTGACGTCACTTCTGGAGATAGGGTCATTCTGTGAACAAGGTCGACGGAGTTCGACCGAAAATTTAGAGGGTAAGTCCCTATATTTTTCCGTGTTGGAAGTAAAGTTTAGAAATTTTCTCTATAATAGAGAGAAGTGTTTGATGTATTCAAAAATTCGTACTTTCCTAGAACTATCGTAAAGTGGAATTTGTTATCACCAAGTACAGTAGGGGCACCTTCTCTGGGTAGTTTTAAAGAACGCCTGCAGATAGATGTGCAAAAGTTAGGTGTGACGGGTCATTCAGTGTAATATAACCAGCTGCTGCCGCGCCGCGTGCCTGCGAAGCTGGTGTGTTACGCCGAATGGCGGTTATACCGGCTATATAGATACAGATACAGATACAGAAGAAAAGCAAAGAATATACGAAATTCAGCGCATAACGAGAGAACAAATGTACTGGTAGTAGGATAGTTAGATAATCAGATGCAATACGATTTGATATTCACAATCGATCATCGTAAAAATTGTTAAAAGAAGAATGACATCGAATGAATCAATTACATTGTAACTGCACGTATCTCAGTGAACATCCTCATTTCGTCTATCAGGGAAATGTAATTCTTCGTAATGCCCATTTTCATTCTTTACTATTCATAACATTTCTTCTAGTATTTATTTATTTATTTATTTGGATTCTCCACATACGGACAATGGAGGGTATGGCGGCACAGGTGTCAAGGGACACCTTTTCAAAGCCGCCATACCAACAGCATAATTAATGATACATCAAGTAATAATACACGTAAATACAAGAACAGTAGTTTCAGATCCTAATGTTTTTCTCCTTAAAGAAAAACCTGCATACTTGCCATATTGCCATTGTTTTTTTTTTTAACTTGTATTGTTTAGCGGCCCATAAATCAACAAGTTTCCAACCTGTTTCTGTAGCAGGGCATCCTCGAACAAGGGACACCCAAAAGACAAGTGCATTTCCAACCGAGACGCCCTTCCCCACACTTAAATCCAGTTACCAGGAGCTTAGCTGTGAGGCTGCTACCAGTTGAGCTACAGGGACATCCTAACAACCCATATATACGACAGTCTGCAAGATCTCGATGCTATATATTGCAGTTAAGATGGCTGACTAGCTAAGTAGAATGATACCTGTACTGTCAGCAAAGTCACGGTAGATCTCAATGCTAGTCTCTACCAGGCACATCGGTCTATAGCTATTTGCACAAGTATTGAATGATACTTTTAACATATTCAGTTCTTTACATTCACTTAGTCACCATAGATTTGTTTTATGTATAAGGGGAAAAAGAAAGATTTAAGACAGGAAAATGAGAATTTTCAGAGATTAGCCTCAGACTGGCCCAGACATTCAAACTCTAAAAGCAAACAAGTACATTGTATAGAATAATAGTTTTACGAGACCTATGAAAGCCTACAAGGGGAGAAAAGGCATTTCCACATAAGGCCATGTTGATTTGATTATATGGATGACATCCTCCGGGAACTACAAAACTGATGCGAGCGAGCGAATAAAAAAAAAGTTTGGCCAAAAAAAAAAGTTGCCTTCAGTATGAAATCAAAGTGGTCAGGAAGGTTGAACATAGGACTAAACACACATTGTATGGTATACCAACAGTTAGGTGTAGGGACCAGTACATCGCACGGGTGCAAAACATTTTTTCTTTCTTGGACCAATCCGAAAAAAAACAGACCTGAAAAAACAACAACAGAGGAACAGGTTTCGCCAATTACAAAATGGACACACTATGTCGGCAGCCATTTGGGGTCTAACCGCGGGGGGGCCAAGAAGACAACAAGAGCGAAGTCAAGTACAGTTTATAGTCAATTGCACCAAGTTTCAGTCAAAGGTACAGAGACAGTTAGCCTTTATTACATGGAGATGGGATTTTAAAATGCAGTGGGAGTCCAATAATCCACCAAACAGATTCCTTTGTAGCAAAATTGACCAATTACCATTGTTTTGAGTATTGCCAGTTCTCAAGTTTCCACAGACAATCAGGTCCAGGTTCATGTCCAGACCTGGAAATGATTCTCTGGACCTGAATTTTCTGTACTGGTACGTCCCCCAACCAACAATAGATTTTTTTTCTTTCTGTCCTTTCACATCTTATTCTTTGACTTAAGATTTATTTTGGCATTCTATGGCATTAGTTATCTGTTTTCTGATACTTTTTTTTCAATCTACGGAAAATTTGTGCTCATTTTACAGCTGCTTTGCACAATTTATTGTGTGATCGAAAACTTTTTTTTTTTTTGGAAATGGCCGAAAATTGGTGCGAGCGAGGATGTCATCCATATAATCAAATCAACGTGGCCTAAATGACGTAGAAATGTATTTGAGTAGTAGTAATAGGTCATTTCAGAGTATCAAATTGTGTCGAACCAACGAAAGTTGCTAGATGATGAATTAAGTAATTCCTTCAGTCTGCTAAGTAATAAATCGAAATACAGACCTTCGTAATTCATTCACCTAAAAAACGCAAAAAATTCAAACAAAGTCTACAAATTAGGAATATTTTGGACCCACCGTCAGATGTGCAGTCCCGTCTTTGACCCATCCGATGGCGATGTCGGATCCCGGCATGCCTCCGTTCGGGGACAGACCCAAGCCGACCCATCCTGTCGTCTGCACCTGGGCCTCAAACTCGATCTTCTCGTCGTCAAACTTCCACAACAGTTGGAACTTGCCTTCCTCGTCCAGAGACTCGCGGTGGGTGAAGCCATGGTCGGCGACGACATGTTCCCCAGAAAAGACAAAAGCAGCCAAAACTAAAACAGTGAACGAACCACAGACTGTTGTCTCCATTGTATAGCAAACGTTTTGTTCAACGTGTGCTAAAGAACCTCCTTCTCTTTCCAAATCCTATGCAGGTATGTTCTAAATCTAGTGAACAAAAGTCATCACATTTCGTTAGGGACAAACCATCGATGACGTCAAAGAGGGGTGTACGAACATTTCTTCCAACGTTTGAAAACGTGTGGATACAAGTGTTACAATATATTAATTTCTCTTTTCTAATTTCCGTGAGATAATTACGGGGAAATGAGACAAAAACGAAAGATATCAGCTTTCTTAAAGAAAGAAAAAACAACACTGCTACCAAAGCACCCCATGAGGCAAATGATCGGGTTCGACTATTTTTGGTCGGTGGGTTTGCCCGTACCTACCAGTACCTGGCACTGCTGTGCAGCCGACCATAAATTTTGTCGGTAACAGGTTGTTTCGTAATGACATCCACGCACGCATCAATTTTTGCCCGTTTCCAAATTTGAAAAAAAAAGCTTCCGACCGTACTGTAAATCGTATAAAGCAGTTGGAAGTTGCAAAAAAATATCAGAAGACGAGGTGAAGGTGAGTTGAGGAAGCCTGCAAAACTGTCACCAACAAGCATAATATGACCAAATCGGGTTGGTTCAATGGCACAATATTATTACAGTGATATTAAATCTGTAATATCTGTATATTAAACATTACTGTTTGAAATATCGGATATGCTTTCATCAACATACTTTGGCAGCATAGAAACGTAATGTACTATGATGCTAGCCCACACTGCTTTTTTCCAACCATACATATTCATTGTCGTTAGCTTTGAATTCTTGAGTACCATGTTCCAATTAGAGCATACGATTGTGCAACGACCAATGAGCGACCAGAAATTTGACAGACTTCTAAACGAATTTCACAAAGAATTTTTTTTCTACTTTTCGCGTGTTTTAGTGTCGATTCCATATTACCGAGAGAGTGTTTCTTGCCGTTTGTTCTAACAATTTGGAAATCTTTGTAACAATCTAACTGCGATAAGTAACTGTTTAGAACTATTCACAACATCTATGTGACGTTCGAAATGTTTCTATAGTATTCAAACATGTTAGAAACATTTCTAACATCAAATACATTATTTCTGTTAGTTTCTAAACTGTTCCAACATAGATGCATCATTTGTGATCACATGTTCGAACATGGAAACATTATGATGAAACTGGGTCAGTGGGCTGGGAAGAGGGCAATTCATACATCCCTGCCAAGTGCAGGAAATTATGTCTGTTTGCCACCTTCTCACAAAAGACTCACCAGTGTATACTAAAGAAAATATAAAAATACAAGAGCCAAACAAAGGACCAAGCTTAGGGACTGGTCGATATTTAGCGGGGGGGGGAGGGCCGGTCGTCAGAGGGTCGGGTCAAAAAATTTTTCCTAGGCCCTCCCCCCCGGTCAAAAATTTTTTCCTAGGCCCTCCCCCCAAGTCAAAATATTTTTCCTAGGCCCTCCCCCCTCCTATCAAATTTGAAAAATATTCAAGACGCAAATAAATCACCGCGCTCCCGCTTGGAAATATCCTTTACGCCATACTGATACTGGTTTTCCGTTTTTAATCGCGAAGCAGATCTCTTACCCCTAGGATAAAAGGGAAATTGAATGGCTCGGAGCCCATAAATATATTCTTCATGGAGGCTACTTTATTCTTTTGATATTCATAAATGATGCCACTCTACTAGTCCAAACAACACTGCAAAAGTATTTTGTACCTGGATTTCAGCTAGTAGATTTGCGCCGCTCGCGGCGCGCGCCCCGCCCGGAGCAGCTTGTCGGAGACTTATTTTCAAATAATATACATACCTTTGGGACTTGTTGGTTCTGTGGTGACAATAACTGACTGTGACTCGGGGGAAAATGCCAACAAAAACGTCAGCACGATGCGACTAACCAAAACTGTAGTGGGGAGGGGGGCGCCGAAGCGTAAGGACGATTTTCCCACGGCGGGCCGGGGTCGACCGGTCGCCTTCAGTCTCTACCTCTCCCGGGGCGTTAGAACGCAGACTTCTACTCGGGAGATCTTTTAAAAATGCCACGCTTTTTTTGTACATCCATTTTGTCGGTCAAAAATGACGGAATGGGCCTGCACATAGTAAGGATATTGCGATGATTTGAAAAAAAATATTTACAAAGTGGCACGCCCGCTCGATGTTGCAGCAACATGTTAGCGCGTAAGAAAAGTTCTAAATCAAAAGGCCATTTGTACTGGTGTTCTAGGTGTACTGGCACATGAACAAGCATGACAATGAATCATGATACTATTTCTTCGGTAACATTCACTTTTATTCACGATTCTAATAATGCCTGCAAACTCCGATCGGAATCACCCGGAACCTGCATTTTGACGGGAATTCATTTATTTGACATTTAGTTCAGATTCTTTTCTCAGTAGCTGTGCCTGTATCACAGGACTCATGAACTGTCAAGCTTCCGATTTTCATAGTTTTAAAACTATCGACAAAGGAATCGTTTAAGGATGCAAACTGTAAACAGACGTCACACACCACTCGTCTCCGACGTGACAAAGACACTGCCGCCTCTTGCGCCATTTTCTTTGATTTGAGAGGCTCGAGCCGTTCACCGCGGCTCCAACATCGTTTCCTCGCGATCTTTGCCAGCCCTGACTCCACCGCTGCCCCTTCTCCTTGTCCCTCAACACTTGTAGTAGAAGCAATAGTTTCCGCGTCATCCACCTCTACTTGACAAGTCGACGCCTTGGCGAGACTTGTGTATGTTGTCCAGTCCCAAACATTGCAGTTTCCCGGGTTATTCCCATAGTTCGCGCTTCTTCTTGATTGACGTTTACCGCCTTTTTGACGCCGCTGCGGGCTGTGATTGGTCGCAAGTTAATTCGATTTTACGCACAAAGTGGCACGCCCTGTCCAATCGGTACATCTAAGACTGCAGCCAAGGCTGTTGCCATGGTAACGACACGTACAACAGCATGTCCTACGTGGGAATCGGCTTGCACACGTCTTGTACTGCGTGCTTTTGATAATTATGATAGTTCCCAAGTCGAGCACTCACTGCTAGCTGTACAGGTTACAACAAGGACGTTGTGTAAGATTTTATAATATAGTAGTGGGGAAAGAGGTGTCCTGTCTGCAAAATTTCAGGTAGCGCAGTGGGTTTAAAATCACGTTGCGCCAAGCAAAACCTTCCAAGCCCTCACGATGCGCCAAGCCCTGTGACAGTCGTCTTTTTTCCTTCTAAGCAAATTAAACATTGTCGACAAAGATTTTGATCTCCAAACACACAAGTTTGCTGACGATGTACAGCGAGAGAAAGCGACATGAAACGCGGAAAGCTGAATTCACAAGTCTCATCGGCCGTTTCACAGACGGCACTTTGTCGCAAGTCATCTTCCAGAGCGTTCCAAATTATGAAAAAAAATTCGCATTTTCACGTCATTTTTGCGGTAAAATATGAGGAAAATACCGGCATGTGTTGGTGCGCAGATGTTGACTAGATATGCAAGTACGCTAAATTTTGTCACCGTGACTGAATGGTAGCATTGCAAACCGGAAGTAACGTTATATTTTACGTCGCATTTTGGTAACTTTATCGGCTTCCTGCCTTTGCCGCGCCAGCTTCATAAGAAAGGAAAACAAATTTGACTGATATTTTCTCCGCCCACCTCTATTAATACAAGCGTTAAAACGGTAAATGAACACTGTAACATCAATATTTTTACAACATTGTAGCGGTGTTAAACAGAGATAGAGTCAAAGGCGCGGCAGTGAAATATTACTGAGCGAATTTTCAACATGTGGAGCGGCGAGCCACCGGCCTTTTTCTTTTTACCATGTCGGGCGCCGAACCTCGGGTGCGAGGCGTCTCAAGCTTGTGGAGGCCTGGGGAAATTTTGAAATCTTGACCCTCTGAAACGCCAATTTCCGGCATTTTGAGGGACAAATTTTGCTGGTAGTCCGATAAAATTTTTTTCCTAGGCCCTCCCCCCGGCTCAAATTTTTTTTCCTAGGCCCTCCCCCCGGCTCAAATTTTTTTTCCTAGGCCCTCCCCCCTCTGACGACCGGCCCTCCCCCCCCCGCTAAATATCGACCAGTCCCTTAGCAGCTTTGTTCATGGGGTCAATAAAAGTTTTTATGGAGGGAAAAAATGACACAAAATGTTGGAACATGTTGGAACAATAAGAAAAACACATAGATGTTTTAAAATTGTTCTAAATAAAGAGATAATGATATCATTACTTTCCCAAATGTTCCAACAAATATAAAAAGGTTCAAACATGTTTAAACTTTCATTTTGAAATGTTTGAACAATTTCGAACTTAAGTGACTGAAATATTCCTTTACTCAAAATAGTTCAAACTTATTACAAATATTGTTTCAAAACAATCTCGGTGACTTGGCATTAACTCATACTTTTATATGTTAAATTTACATACCGCGTAAGCCAATCGTGAAATTAGGCGTCACCGTGGAAAATATAGGGCCTTATATATGCTGTCATGAAGAATGATTGTTGGGCACAAAAGCCCGGGTTAACCCAGTCGTCAATAATCGTTTAATTCTACCTTCGCACACAAGCTGGCAAGTTATGACAACAAAAACCTAGTAATTACAAATTCGCTAAGTGACGTCCAAGTAAAGAGACAAAGTGAAGTGATTAGATAGAACCGTGACATCTCAAGTTTGACAAAAATCTCCGTGTAGGCGGTTGAGAGAGGTTAATTTGATTATATGGATGGCATCCTCTGGAAACCCCTAAACTAACGCGAGCGTGTGAATTAAATAAACTAAAGTTTGGTCAAATAAAAGTTGTCTTCATTATGAAATATAATTGGTCAAAAACACTAGGGATAGCATGAAAATCTATATCCATTCAAATGTAACATCGACTATCATAATTCCACCAGGTGTCATTATACCGCCACCTAAAAAAAACGTTAGTAAAGAGGTCTTCCCATGATTGTCTTGAACACCGAATGTTAAATATCTTAAATGTCATACAATTCAGATGTTTAGGTGTTGAAGACAATCTTGAGAAGGCCTCTATAACAACATTTTTTGAGGTGGCGGTATAATAACACCTGGTGGAATTATGACAATGTATGTTATAGCTTCTTGTGTGTTTACACTAAGCAAGAAATCTGCATGCTTTCACTAAGCGGGTACCACGGTTCAGTGCTGCACTCTTGTCGAGTTAAGGACACAGTACTCAGTAGACAATCTGCCGGCTGCCGATTCGGTTCAAAGAACATGTCCGCTCGGGCAAAGTTTGCCCGAGAGGACGTGTTCATTCATGTGTGCAACAGAGTGCGCTAGTGTGTTTTATTTTCACCTGAAGCACTTTGGTAAGGTAAGACGTCATAATGAGAGTGTAGAATTTTCCCAAGCAACGGTTACACAAGGAGACTTTTGCCCGAGCGGACATTGAACCGAATCGGCAGCCGGCAGATGTCTCCTTGTGTAACGTTTCCTTCTGGGAAAATTCTACACTCATATGATGACTACCTACCTTCTCCAAAGTGCTTCAGGTGAAAATAAAACACAGTCTGTTGCACACATGAATGAACATGTCCGCTCGGGCAAAAGTCTCCATGCGTAACACATCGTTAACGTTCTCATATTGAAATGTACAAAATAACGATTTTTCGGTTACCAGTAACGTTTGCTACAACAGTATACTTTACCTTTTTTCTTTGAAATAATTTACAGTATTGGCTACATCATTTAGATATAAGAGGACGTACCTAGGGACGTCATAAAAAAAGTGGGCAGCTTTTTTTTACACCAGGTCATATAGATAACGTAGAAAGCATTGAACAATGGTAACGTTTCTATAGTTATTTTTGTACAAACGGTTAAGCAAGGCTACAAATGACAGTCAATTACCCTTTCTTTTTTTTCAGAAAGCCAAAAAACTAAAAACGGCCATTTCTAGTCTTATGTATGACTAATATAACCGTAGCGACGGTCACTCGTGAAGGTAACGTTTGTTACCCGATTTGAAGACAGGCATTTAAACCTCCAAGATCAGTGACAGTAGCGATCTGACGTGATCGGTCAGAGGGCCTGGGTAGTTGGCTTCATCTAACAATCATTCTGGGAACTGAATTGGTGCATTTTTATGACTATTTGAATTATTCGTGTTTTATCAGGCAGCAGTCATTTTTACGAGGGCGAAATCCCACCCGTGGCTATAATTTTTTTCCTAGCCATGAAACGATACGGATGTTGTGGTCATATTTTGTAAAACATTATAGGGGTTGTGGAAAAATAAAGAAAGCAGTATGTCGTGTCGTCTGTAATTTGCTCCATATCAAGTAGTAAAGGCAGGCCAGTGCATTACTGTAGAAGCCGCTTAATTGCACACCCCCATTTGCCAGTGAATTTTGTGCAGTTATTTAGCTTCTTCGCGGGATTTTGGGATTTCATGCAATTAACAGAAGTGGACGTTTATCCGTTGTGCAATTAACTGGCTTCTTCTGTATTTACTTTCACCAAAGTACTAAAAAGTACATTGGATTATTTGGATGACATCCTCTGATGAGAGCGTGCGAATTTGTAAAAATGTGGCCAAAATAAAAAGAAAAGTAAACTTTGGAAAGTGGTCAAAACCGCTTGGTTATGGACCAAACACCCTGCCGTTTACACCACACGACCCCAAATTGACCACTGAGCAGAGACACTGGATCTTTTGTTATCTCTATGCACCCATGCCCTACTTGTTCACTGTCCCTTGAACTGTGTAGCTTTTCGATATTTTCCTCATTGTCTTCTCACAAGGCTCCCTCTTCTGTCCTAAGAAAATAATAATATCTGAGTCCAACTCTTGTGGCTCCGTTTGTAGTTTATAGAAATTCCGCATGAAGTCACCCTGAGCCTGCAGTATCAAAAGAGACTACTTTGCATACTATATGAGGGACATTTGCATACTCGGGAAAGTCAAGTAGGGGTCAGTGATCGGTCAAAGGTCAAACTACGACATTACATCACCTGTGCGGCCGGGTGTAACGCATGTGGTGACTCGACAAGAATATACTGTAGAAGTAAACGGACAGTGTGGAAATATTGACCGCCCCACGATGGTTACCACATGCAGAAAGGTTTGCGACCATTTAATCCACGGAAAGGGCCTCCTACTCTCGCTGGTGGCGGCGATAGGCCTGACCGTGAGCCCCGTGTTGAGTAGGCGGGCCGCAGACGTCGGTGTGCCGGGGTTCCAGCTGGTCCTAGTGAACGAGCTATCTAACCTGGCGCTCTTCCTACCCTTGGCGTTGATCTTCAGGGTTCCGTTCCGAGGAAACGACTGGAAACAGACGGTTCTGATGTTGTCCAACGGTGTATTGAGAGTGGCGGGCACAACGTCTGTTGTTGTGTCAGTGCTGCTCATACCGCCAGGTAAGGTACACTTTTTTGACTTCTGGTTTCTGAGGGGTGTATTACATTCGCCAACGACGTAATAGAGTAGAGTAACGTTTTAGAGAAAGAGAGAGGGGAGGGGAAAGAAAGCGGAAGGGAAGGGAAGGGAGAGGGGGGGGGGCAAAGAGTGAGGGAGGGAGAAAGAGGGAGAGAGGGGGGGGAGAGAAAGAGAGGGCGGGGAGGGGGTCGGAGGCGCTAAACTAAGATCAGTGTCTGTTCAACCGTTTTTTTTTTTGTATGTCAACTCAACAACTGCTTTTTGTTTCAGTCGTGAGTCGAGATGTTATAAAATCATTTCATCAATTTCCAACAACAGGAAAATAAGTCACGGAGTCCCAGCGCGCGACGGTCTTTGGAAATATCTCGCGTCAAATGCATTACAAATGTGTTCTTGGGGGCCGTCGTGTGCCATCATAAATCATGCTATTTCTGTTTGAGCCGTATTCAGGAGAGGGTGGACGGGGACCCCTTTGGTCATGACAGGGGCAAACAACCCCCGAGTGGTTCAAACATCTAGCATGACCCCATTTTTTTCCTATTAGTATTTTGATCTTGTCTATTTCTGTAACTGAGCCCGGTCAAGCGGTATTATGATATAGTGAGGTTCTACATTGGGGGATCCTGGCAACGCTTTACGTCAAATTTAGGCAACGCTTGATGGTTTTTGTTGCGAGATCGTTATTTAATTGTACCTCATGGTGTACTTCGCAAAACATGTCTGCAAACAACGACATACTAAGCGGACGCTCCGGTTTGACCTTTGGCCAATCTGACCTAATCTCCAAGCAGATGTTGCGATGGCATAAGATTGTATCATATTCATAAGCTTGGGAAGGAGTTTGGCCGGCAGTGGATGCTTTCATTCGCCGCCGCCGGCCAAACTCCTTCCCTTATGATACTATCTTATGCCACCGCAAGATCTGCTTGGAGATTAAATCTGTCGCTCGACGTTGCGATCGGCATAACTTCACAATACTGCTTTATCATAATTTTACATTAACAAATGCTACCGTAAAATTATTGTAACAATTATAACTCAGGAATAATTTACCCACATGTTCACGATTAAGGTTAAGTAGAGCTGGCCACCGTGTGCGATTAACAATTAATCAAAATAGCCCCCAGCGCCTCGCTGAAAAGGCATTTAGACCCTCCCTACGTCGGCACTTGCATGCCATCACATCAACTATATATCTCACTATGTGCTGGACAACTCAACCCCAGTGTCTTCAAATATAAGAGAAGAAAAGTAAAGCAATGAATTCAGTTGAAAACAAGACATTAGAATCAAATTAATTGTAATTGACAAAGTAGGAAATAGGCACTTAGCAAAGTAGGAGATGGAAATAAGTGCTATGTATTTTCCGACTAGTATCCCATTCATTTTGACGCTTTTTTTGGGTCCCGGCGCCATTCTATGTTTTTCTCACCTGTCAATTGTGATGTTTTCTGTGCAGGTAACAGCTTTGCTATTGGCCAGGGAGCGGCAGCCCCGATATTCAGTATGGCGCTGGCATGGCTGATCATGAGAGAGGCTCCGGGATGGCCGAACGTCATCGGTATAGTCTTCCAGATTGCCGGCGTCATCATGGTCGTATTCGGTGGAAAAGCAACTCTCGATTCGTCCTCTGAACATTCGTGCACAACGAACTGTACTTCCCTCTCGTTGTTTGAAAATGGAACCGGTTACAATGTTACGGGTGTTACAAACAACACTGCGATAGATGAAGAAAGTTTCACAAAACTTATACCAGACGCATTCGCTGCGTACGTTGTAGGAAATCTTCTCGCTATTCTAGGACCGTCGTTGCTGGCGTTAGTAGATGTCATTAACAGAAGAAGCATGAAAGATAACGCTAAGTTGACAGTTCTTCTGCTTGTTGAGACTTGGGGGACTGTGTTCATCTTACCCCTTATGTTTCTCTTGTCAACGCCGAAATGGAACCTTGAGGCAGATCTTGTGCTTAGTCTTGTAGGACAAGGTGTTATTTGGACGCTTTCAGTAGGATGTCTATACACCGGCCTCAACACAGAGAAGGCGTCCACAGTGTACCTTATGTTAGGCCTTAGCACAGTTCTTGGGTACGTTTTACAGTACTTCGTCGTTCATATCACTCCGCAGACGTTAGAATTATTGGGAGCGGCCATTATTGTTCTAACCATAGTCGTTGTTGTTGGACTCGCGTGGAGACAAAATGCGAGAAAGGGAAAGAAAGAAGATAAAGATGGAGAAGGGAATGTGCAAGTCAAGGATAAACTGATAGGGGGCACTGATGACATTTGTAAGGAAACATCTGTATAAGACTACTAATTACGAGAAGCTCGTCACAAAAACATGGTTGACCACAAGATGTGATGAAAACTGTATTGACCACAAGATGTACATGTGATGAAATTGAAAAGCAATATATAACAATAAATTCGTTTGAATTCTGTTTACTTCATGAACATATTTCTATCGCCAACATATCAAACGTAATACTATATAGCTGTTAAAACTGCATATACTTCTTGACAGTTTGGCCCCACCCTAACGTACAGACCAATCTTGACTGTCAATCACAACCAGCAGTTCAACCAATGGCAGCATGTCGGTTAGCGATTCGACCAATGAAAGTATGGCTGCATGTCCGTTTGAATTTCGTGTTTTTATTTTACATTTCGACGTTTTTCGGTGTGGGAGATATTCGTCTGTTGGAATTTTGTCCTGTTTAAATTTATCTCTGCGGCAATAGGAAGATTCGAGATTTCTTTTTGTCTTTACTTGATGTTGCTGTACTCAACATGTGCTTCGCCACGATCAAAAAGAAGTACTAGTGCGTAAAATAGACATGACGCAACCTTGTACGCCATGCAAACGGCCAATAGATAGAGTCCAAAATATCTGTTGACGTACAGCAAACACGAGCCCCCATTGGTGCAGGAGCTGTCCTGTAGGGCGCATGCGCGGTCGATGACGGCGCCGACCAATAAGATGCACGGAATGTATCCTGGGATAAATTGGAAAAATTTAGCGTGTATTAATTCCGATCTTCTGTAACTTAGTTTATGGGGATGTAGTAAATTCAAGCATATAATTAAGGTACAAAATACAGTATCTAGTAACCCTACTGGCAACCATTTCCTTCAGGTAAAATATAAAACATATATAAGATCTGATTACATAACAATCTTAAGAGTAGAAGAAAAAAAAGTCAAATTAGTGATGATCTCGAAGAAAAGAAGGAAAGATATCATAAGCTAAAAGGAGTGGTGAAAGATTTGTTTCGTCTTCATTTTTTTCCTTCGGTTGAACAAGCCATGCGTTTTGTAGTCTTTCCACAAGCAAGATAACTGAAAGACAAGTTCAGTACTGTCTTGTGGCATTCAGGTAACTACACGTTATAAACGATTACTTACCTAAGCCTCTTATCATGGCGTCCTGCAGTCCTGTAGCGAAGGGCCCGTCTTCTTCCGTAACCGCCCTACAGTGAAATGACAACATTTACCACAGTCACTCTACAGCACATGAATTAAAGACTAGAAATATTTCTGTTGTAAAATAAAAAGACAAATGAATAAAACAACAGATATATTAAGTAATTATAGTTACACACGAGATTTAAGTTTCTACTTTTTTCTTTTTGATAGGAATGTCTGTCGAGCGGGTTCGAACCTTAGATTTGATTCCACACAAGCTTGATTATGTTGTATGCCCAAATGTCCATCGCTCCGAATCTGTTAGCGGACAATGGCATCTTAGATGTGTGTCCGCACACAGGGCATCCAATGCTAACACTAAAAGTAAATAGGCTCTTTACCTCAACGTTGCCGTCAGTAAAGGAATGTATGTTATAAACATCCCCAAACTCATGAAGAACAGGATGACAAGAAACAGCGGCTTCAGCGGACAGTTAACGGCACATATCCCTGATGTAGCAAACCCTCCAGCCACGCACGTGCAGTTGTCGTAAACCTGAAGTGATTGTAATAGAAAAGAAAAAAAAAGCAAACTTTTGTGACTTAATTTCTTATTCAATATCATGAATTTCTCACTATTTCTTTCGATGCATTTCATTTTTCCTACCATTCTGCGGGACCAACTTTGGATCCGGGCCACGCTTACCTCCTTTGCCAGTCTCTGTTTACACCATATCTTCCGCCTCACATCCTCTCACCGTGCAATATTCAAATAAGAACAAAGAACACAAACAGACGGAAAACAATACCTCCGTTTTCAAGGAACATGGTAGCCTGTGTTTACACAATCTCTCGCTGGCTGCAGGGGTTAATCACCCCCTCCCCGAGGGTGGCAGCAATTGAAGGGCCGACCGCTATGGGCGCGATTTTAGTCAGGCTATTAACACGGGAGAGATAACACAGAGTGTAATTGCTCCGTATGCATGGTGTTGCCTTCACCTAAAGGGTTTTTGCGCGAACCTGACCATTACATGCACATGAAGGTGACATTGAAACTAACAGACCTGAGAGCCGTTGTTAGTGGCGAGTCCCTGACATCCCGCGAGACACGGCGAGAAGTACACCAACTCGTCACCGCCGCAAACCGGCTGGTACTGGTCACGTGAACAGCCACATCGTGCGTTGCACCCGTCAATCAAAGATGTAGGTGCGTGCGAACTGACGAAAGAAAAAAATACATGTTATACAGTGCCTTAGATCTGACGATGGGGATACCGACCCAGTCACGTTTTAGGGAAATCATTTTTTTTTGCAAAAACGCCATCTAGCGAACACCGTAGCAGGTATCGTCAAGAAAGGACGAAGGTAGCAGGTCGGCAATGTAAGAAACTCTATGTTGCACAAGAATGATATTTTTTCCCTAGTGTTATTATCATTTTATGCTGTTTAGTAGTATTCAACGTCATATTGATGTCATGGCACATTTTTTCTTATTCTAACCTATTGTGATAAGCTGTATTGACTCCAGTCATGGATACATCCTCACAGGTGATGAGAAACAACAGCAATGAAACCATCGTCATCAAGGTGATCGTCATCAAGGTGAGTACTGTGCACATCTTCACGATGCCGCGAACTTGGAGTTCAAACCTCTTCACAAGATATCCACCTAAAAGAGTTCCGATGGTAGCGCCGGGAATGCTCACGATACCTAAACAAGCACAGAAGAAAGATCGTTATTGATATTTGCCGTTGCATTCGTTTGGCTTGCGTATTCTGATGAAAGCTGTGATAGAATTGATCGATCAATTTTGTTATTTTTGCACTTGACGCCATCTTGGTTGGTTAAACCAGCCAGGCTATACATTTTACTTGTGTGCAATGGCGCTATAACTACATGACTGTAGATGCAATTAATCTTGCAAATTCAAACTTACCAGGGAATCTCCAAGTTTAATCATCCAAGATGGCAGACAATACTAGTACTTGGTCACGTGATTGCAAAATTTCGATGACTTAGGCATAACAGGATGCTATAAAGGAGGCCAATAATGGTTACATGTATTATCTAAGGGGGTAAACAACATCAAACTACACGTAAGGGTAATTCAAAAGGGGTTATTTTGAAGCGGGCAATTGAATTGATTAGGGCTCTTACCCATAAGCATGGCTGCCTCCCCGGCTGATGTTCTAAACTGTGACTCGATGTACTTTGCTATGAAGGTGGCAATCCCAGCAGCAATGCCTTTCTCGGTCACGGTGGCCATAGACAGGAACACAAACGTTCGGTTCTGCATGATTCGCGCAGATTTCTCAACAACGCCGTGGAGAAGACTCAGGCCGCCGCCATTTTGTTGATCAGGAGACGCGGTGTCTGATGGGAGTTTGTCGGCGTCGCCATTTTTGTTGTCAAGCGTTGGTTTATCTCGTTGTATTTCTTTCAGCGGTGTTTCGACAGTTATTATGGCGTCTGTAGAGTATACAGAGAGGCATTAATGAAATTCCTAACATTAAGGGACACATTATATTTGTCTTAGAATGTGTATGGCAGATCAAGTTAGAAAATAATGTAGTCGACAGAAAGGGACGATACAGTCAAATTTGTCCTGAGCAACCAGTCAAGCTTATGAGTAAAAATGGTTGGAGCCCAGTTGGTTGCTCCCGACAAATAAATGATTACGTTTGCATGATATATCTCTCAGTTCCCAGGAAATATATCTACAAGAGATGTTGACAGTTTCTAATCCCCATTTGTTCTGTAAATAAATTTCAAGAAACCATGGTTTAACAGGTGGTTGCCTGCGCCAAGTGGTTGCTCGGCCAAGAAATGATCTGCAAAGTAACTCAGTTAGATGTACCAAGGAAGTTTGACCTCCTTTGATGTACCTTCGACTTTGCTCGATAGTCTCCTCGGTAAGCCCAGAATAAAGATGGCTGCCACAACGGCCAGTACACCGGTAAGGATGAATCCTATCCACCACGCCCCTATCCACTGGGGGTGTTCCGGGTCAATATGAGTGCTGATGTAAAAAGTATGAAGAAACTGCAATTTTTGGTCACCGAATGTGCGACTAATGTACATTTTTGTAAATTTTTTGTACAATGATAAATGAAAAAAACAACAACTTGAATTGTCCTAGTACAGTAAAACGAAGAGATCATCACTGAAATACGTTTGTTGGTGTGTATGGCAAATAAAGATCCATTCTATTTAGCGTTACGTAGGTAGTAGATATAGAGAAGTTGAAACTACACTCTTACGGAAATGTGTTGTCCGTAGGTATCTTCAGGAAAACACTGGCTAGAAGGTAACCAACGGCTGGGCCCACGATGGAGAAAGAGTAGAAAATACCTAGTGCGACATACAAAATATTGCCATCTTAGCTGAAGCATTGGTGTAAGCAAGTTGTTGTCCTAGCTTGATACTGCAGTGAAAATTCCCCTTTTTGAACACCCTTTTCCTGACACAAGGACATAACGTTATGATCTCTACTTTTTATCAGTAGCTTTCGCATCAAGAAAGATGTGAATGATATAAGTGAATCCCCTTCAGCGCATAGCGCCATGGCATATATGAAAAAGACAATTCAACCGAAGAGGATGTGAAGGGAGCTTTTACGACTGAAACATAACGCAGTAGACGCTCACAAGTGACAGACTAACCGAGGTATACCGAAGACTGATTGGACGGGGTGTTCTCGTTGATGTACGTCACCCCCAGGCTGAATAGTGCGCATGCGCCGATTCCTATCAGAAACTTCCCCAAGACCAGGACGTACATGTAGTCTTGTATTCCCTGACCTGTACTGCTTGTAGTATTTCCACATTTGGTCTGATTCCTAAATGGAAATTGTGATTTTAAACAAAAGATGTGTACTTGCAAATTTTAGAAAATATCTGGCAGTGCGTTTATTCGAGGAGATACTATAATACCATAGCTCTCAAAACGTAAAAATTCAAAGAAAAAAGATACAAATATCTGACGTACATTTAACCGCTTTCTCACTGTCGGACTGACATTTGCCATATTTCTTGAGCTGCTAAACAATCGTAGCCAACTGTGAGATCTATTCATCGCAAAAGTCTCCAAGCAGATGTTGTTATGAAAATGCATAACGTTTTTTGGCTGCCAATTTTTTTGACGACGCCTCATGGGAGTCGTCAAGTGGTATATTTTGCATTCAGTCTGCAAAAATTCTAGGAATTGCACAGGTATTTCCACAGGAATGCAGTATGCTGGGTATGCAAGCCCTCCCCCCCCCCCAAATCTGTTCCAGATGTATCTCTGGTATGCAATGGTGGAATGTAGGTCACACTTGCTCCCTGGAGGAATTTGTCCTTTGAAACTAGACAGGGAACTCTGCACAATGGATCACGTTGTCTTGGTTGTTATGTTATGTTATGAAGGATACATTTTCTTTTCTAGAGCTTGTTCAAGCCATACGCCACAGGCAGACAGGAAATACTTCTGTAGTGCTCAGCTGTAGGTTTAGGTCACTGGCAGACCATTGTGCTGTACCCGGGATAGTACATTTCTGCTGGCTGTAGGTTTATGTTACAGGTGGGCTAGTATATTGTGCCAGGGATAGTGCGACAGGGAAGTTCCAGTCTATTTCTGATTTGAGCTGTATTGTTGTACCCTCAATCGTCGTCATGGCAATAATACATTTTTATTGCCAGTCTTGTTCTGATGAGTTTGTATTACAAAATTTTTCCCTTAAAATCTTTCTGTGGAAAACATTTCATAGCTTGACCACATCAACAAAGGGAAGTTATTTTACCAAGAGAAATTCGGGGCTTGCGGTCTACACAACTCGTGGGAAGTCGTCGGCACCACTCGGTAAGGTTCGGCGACGAAGTGCGGAAGGGCGAAGACGAAGGCTCCCACGGCGAGCAGGAGCATGCCGCTGCCGAGCCAACGGGGTTTGTTCTTGGCACCAAGATAACTGATCTGTATAAAAATGTGTTATTTACCAAGAAATTGTGAAAAGATGATATCGTTTAAAGTTATATTTGAAAAATGCTAATATTAGTCATGATGTAGGAAGAAATTGAGTTTCAATCATATTTCTGAGATAAAAGAACTTTCTCGTCAAATTTTGCCTCAATTTTTTACATTTGCATGTGTATTCACATCATCACCACATAGATTACTACATTTTCTACTTCATAAAATGATAAAAAGATATTCAATCATCTAGAAAATGCAAATATTTTTTTTTTTCAAATTATTACCAGATAACTGAGTTAAGTGATACAGAAATTTAAAAAAAATATATAGACGCAGTGAAACTACAGCGTGACGGAAATGGAACAAGCAGAGGTTCGGTTCGGCTCCAACTCTTTAGGCGTTTTTTCTTGGGCTGTACATTATATATACCGCTTTCTTTATGCCTGACAAAAACGCCTAAAACACGTCAAAAACAGCCGGAGACGAACGCCTGCTTGGATAGTAAAAAAGAATGGCCACTGACCGGTAGTGATGATACGAAGTTTGCCACGTCATTTGCTATGAGAACAGCGCCCATGTCTGTACTGGTCAGGTGAAACCGCCGTTCCAATGTGGTCACTATACTCCTGGCCAGTCCGTTGACTATAGATTTGGGTAGGATATACGTATGTCTTTTTCAAGTGAATGTATCACATAAAAATACTTGAACATGTATAGATAGTGACTGCTACAGGGAATTATGCAATCACGTGACTATGACGTATGTTCCACCATGTTGGAAGGTTAATCCCGCCAGAGGAATTTGAATTTTCCTGATATAATGTAATAGCAATAAAAAAATTCATATCAATGTCCACCATGCTGTGACGTCATACAAACAAAGCAAGTTTATTGGTCCAAGTTCTCTGTGACGTCATCTGCCAATATTAATTTCATGTGTATTTAGTGCTATACATCATATATACCTGTCATAGCTTGTGTGAAAATCGCACAGGACAGAAAAGCGAGGGCTGCTTTTGGATTGTTCAACACCTGGAAGATGATAACGTTAAGAAAAACATTAGATACATGTACATAACGAAGGGCAAATCTCGACTAGAAAATCGTTTAGCTGGACTCAGGTTTGTGGCAATATATAGAATTGGGAAATACAGTACAACAGGGAGCAGCTAGCTATGAACGCAATATATTTCAATCAAAATTTGATATCAAGTCCATCATTTGGATAAGTACACGATATTATGTTAACCAGTCGACGTAGAAAAATATATCCTTGGTAGTTTGTTGGCGGTTTTTATAAGCTATGTAAAGAATCTTGAAAATATTTTGGTACCGGACACACGTAGATAGGGCAAGTCAATGCTGTATTTGATTTACTATATAACTGGAGTCACGTACGATCTAAAAAAAGGTTTAAGATTTAAGATCCAAGCTACATTAGGAAAAATTAACTGACTTGTAAACGTAAACAAACCTGTAAGGTTGCCGGTTTAAACGAACCCCAGCCATAGTCGTCGTCTCGCAGTTCCGTGTCTTTTTCTTGCCCATCACAGTCCTGTTGGTCACCTTTGTCTTCCATGTTGGTTCTCATGACTTGTGTTAAGCCTATCCAAATACTATCAAACGCTGTGCGCAAGAAACATACAGCAGTAGTTCTGTAATACAACAGGTACCCTAAACTTCGTAGACTTACATGCAGTGACTGCACAATCGTGGATATGAGGTCACATGTCTTGTTTTGTCAAAATTTTTGTAATGTTAAGTCAAGGACGTGATGTAAATCAAGTGGAATCGTATACATAACATCGGACATAATTACGTGAATCCAAGCACATAATCTCTAATAGGTCCCATTTCCGGGACTCAAATCAGTCGCAAGTAGTGTCACTACTATTAAGACAGCCTACTAGAATATGGATGGCATCCAAAGGTAGGCATTACAAATCTTATAATTACTGGCGGTGAAGACCAAATGCGATCAGTTTGCTGCGTGAAAAAAAATGGCGGCGTGTACGTTTGTTAGGGGGGGGGGGATTAATCATTCAAGAAAAGTGTACATTGTGCAGTACATATTGTGGGGTGATACGGGGGGAGGGGGTCCTTCAAATTTCCATTTACAATTAAGAGCGGTGTTAACATTTAAACATTGAAGTGTTCAGACAAGACGTACTAAGTAAACAATGAGGTAATGACAAGGATAAACTTACAGTTCGTAAGAGACAAAAGTCTTTGATCCCTGGCCTTTTCTCTAAATCTCACCCGAGTAAACAATGACTGCTATTTGTCTTGTCAAGGTCTTTAGTCAACCCCGGCGCTCCTTTTCTTGTCAGACTGCAATCTTTAATAAGTGAGAGCTGCTTCAATTAGCACAACAGGGGGAATCCATAGCTTACCCCTGACCTCCGTGAAAATTCAAAATAACAACATAGAAACGCAAATATCTGACGAATATGCAGCCACACTCTCATTGGTCAAACCGCTAATTGCTATGCTATCATTGGTGCAATTACTAATTTTGATGGACAGTCAAGATCAGTTAATGCTTGTAGCTAGGGTCAGCCCAGGTCATGGTATGTTATATTTCGGAAGGGATGTATGTGCTTTTGAGGCGAGTATGGTTCCATTTTTTTCTCAAAACTCTTTATAGTATAGTTAAATCTTGCTACATGGACTTTACGTTGGAAGTTACGATGGCCTTTCTGCGTTTTGATACTTAGCCCCCATTGCAGCAGTCCTACTACCCCTTTTTGGTCTGAAATGGTTCCTCCCTTACCCATGATCCTGTTCCTTCACCTGGTTGAGTCATGTTTGGTTGCAGACGTTGTCAAATCAAGTCAACACGCAGAAGGTTAGTTCTTCCAAGGTACGTTTTTGCATGTAACTTTGTCCTAACATAAAGCCTATGGTAACACACATCCCTAGTCTTTTGAAGTAGATTTGGTTAGACAGAAAATAAAGTTTATGCTATATCCATTTTATCGTATGGTGTAAGCGATAATTTGAATTGAATTGGCGTCGTGTTGCGAAATTGTACGTCGCGACGTTTGGTCCAGAACCGGAAGATGTCCTAGTGACGATCAAAACACCGGATATGAGTAATGGGGTGTTTCAACCACAACGCGTAATGACCTGTTTTGTTGCTAAAGCCATCGAGCCTGATAAACTGCCAATGCTAGATTAAAGCAAAGAATAGTGGTGCCAGTTCAAAGGTGAAGCTGATAGTCATGTAAGCTCGTTCACCATTCTACGTGCGCATACGCAGTGACATGAATTGTGGGTGT
Organism: Branchiostoma floridae; assembly: GCF_000003815.2. Lineage (NCBI taxonomy): Eukaryota > Metazoa > Chordata > Leptocardii > Amphioxiformes > Branchiostomatidae > Branchiostoma > Branchiostoma floridae. The sequence goes on along the minus strand of NC_049991.1, from coordinate 7,544,090 downwards.
ATGCCAATGGTGACTGAAGGCGACTGACTTGTGAACAGATCGACCTTATTGCTAAGACAAAGCTTGATGCAATGTCAAATCAAGTTTTTTATTATTTCAGAGGCCCTCAACGTTGACATATTAGCCACAATGCAGCATACTGCACATGCGCAGTTCAAACCACGAAATGGCTCCTTTGCTACATAGAAATAAGGTTGTTTAATCTAAATATTTGCAATGTTGTTGTCCCTGTATAGAAAGCCGGCTAGACGCTGTCGTGGTGCTCCAGATGATATACGGCATCACGGTGACGGTTACGGCTTTGACCTTGGGGATCATCTGTCTTATCATCGCCCCTCGGCTTCCGAGACGATTTGTCCCGAACTACCGATCGGGACTCAAGTGGAGTTTGACACAAGGTGTTGTAAAACTAAAGTTTGTTATTATGCCCGTGTATATACTATATTGGCATTGATCGAGGGCGATTCATAGTCTAGTTCTGTACAGCTACTATTGGATTCAAATACTCAACGTTGAAGCTAGCTATAGCGGTTATCCGGCTTATTTACCTGGATTTTCCCGTGTCAGTGAGGAGGACGTTCATTTCATTGATTGGGTGCTAAGTCAACTAATATGAAGTGTGTTTTATATATGCAGGGAACAGCTTTTCTATCGGCCAGGGAGCGGCCGCCCCTATCTTCGGCATAGCGCTGGCCTGGCTGATCATGAGAGAGGCTCCGGGATGGCCGAACGTCATCGGTATAGTCTTCCAGATCGCCGGCGTCGTCATGGTAGTCTTCGGCGGAAAAGCAACCCTCGATTCATCCTCTACAGATTCGTGTGAACCAAACTGCACTACAATTTCGTTGTTTGAAAATGGAACCGATTATAATGTTACGGGTCCTACAAACAACACAGCGACGGATGAAGAAAGTTTCTCAAAACTTATACCAGACGCATTCGCTGCGTACGTTGTAGGAAATCTTCTCGCTATTCTAGGACCGTCATTGCTGGCGTTAGTGGATGTCATTAACAGAAGAAGTATGAAAGATAACGCTAAGTTGACAGTTCTTCTGCTTGTCGAGACTTGGGGGACTGTGTTCATCTTACCTCTTATGTTTCTCTTGTCAACGCCCAAGTGGAATCTTGAGCTAGATCTT